>NC_068983.1:103697292-103700768 GCF_001194135.2 Octopus bimaculoides
ACTTCTTCAATGGAAGGTGTATCATCCATGCGTTGCACTATCTCTCTTTGCGGAATGTTGTTTATGATATCCATGTTCACTACAGACGGATTGTGGAAAAGATCTTCAAAGTGTTCTCTCCATCTATTCATTTTTCCAGGAGTATCTTTAATAACCTCATTTCCATCTTTTGGCTTCAAGGGAACATATGATGATGAAGATTGTGGTCCAAAAGCTTGCCGCAATAAACTATAGAAACTTTTAATGTCTTTCCTGTCATAGGCTGCCTGCACTTCCTCAGACAAATTTCTCCACCTTAAAACCTCCTGAATTCTTTATGCAAGTCTGCTTTCTGGGACTTACACAACTTTTCTAGTTGCACTTTGTTCTTAACGTTTGTGCCAAGAAGTTTCTCATGAGTGGACCTCTTTGTTGCTAAAAGCTCATTTACCATTGTATCATTGGAATCAAACCAGTCTTGATGTTGTCTCCTCTTAAAACCTAACAGCTCTGATCCCATTTTATATATTCTATCACGGAAAGATTGCCATGGACCTTCAAAATGAACATTGTTGCATCTCTTCTGAAACAGCTGCAAAACTTGTGGTTGTTTTAGCTGCACTACATCAGTTTTCTTTGGTACTCATACACCTGCACTACGAATCTTCTTACGGACCCTGAACTTGAACTTGGCCCTAACCACTTTGTGATCAGTATCACAATCAGCACCTCTCAATACTCACACAAATCTTGTAAGTCAGCTTTCCAAGTTAATACAAAGTCAATCATATGACCTTGCTTTGATCTTGGGTGAATCTAGGTAACTTCATCTTATGATGAAAGAAAGTATTCCCCACAATTAACCCTAGCTCAGAACACATTTGTAGCAGATGCAACCCATTGTTGTTCCCCTTTTCTATTCTGTAACACCCAAGTACATTCCAAGTACCATAGTCTCCACCAACATGTACTTTAAAGTCACCAAGCACAACCAACTTCTCATTCAAGGGGACTGACAGAATACTTCATCTCAGCTCCTCATAAAGTGCATGGATATTTTCCTCTCTAGCTGAAAATGTAGGAGCATAAATAGAGAAAACAGTTACAAAATGTCCATAAGAAATAGGAATCTGGAGTTTCATTATGCATGTATTTATGCTAGCGAATCATTTATAATTGCAAACCCAACACCACCTTCTCTTTTCTCTCCCTTTGGCTTCCCAACCCAGAATAATATGAAACCTGTCACTCTTTCAACAAGATGATCATCTGAACATCTTGTTTCAGAAAGAGCTGCAATATCAACGTTAAGACACCTTAACTCCTTGTTATGAGAGTTGTTCTTATTTCAGACCACTCTAAAAGGGTTCTCACATTCCAACAGGCCAGGTTAAGAGAAACCTTATTTCTTGCATACTTGTTATCATTGATTATATCAATCCTTTGTTCATTCCTGCTAAACTAACCAGCAGAGAGGACAGACAATTTTTAGTGCACCTTTTCTAACACCTTCCTAGTATATTCAGGTGAGCAGTGTTCTCCTTAAAAGGGCTGCTCAGACACAGGATTCTCCACTGAAAAACGGTTCCTGTCCATGAAAACATGTTAGCGATGTTCAGATAAGAACCCTGCCGCCTTATGTGCAGACTTGTAACTGTATACTTCCAACCAGTCAAGTCTGCATATGTTGCCACACATCTATCACCATAGGGCTTTTGAAAAGTGATGATTGTACAATGATGTTGTTTTGTCAGGGACATGTATACTTCATCGGATTTCAGTGACAAACGCTTGTACAACACTTTTGCCACTCTCTGGGTCAAAATAGTAGATTCCAGTGACAAGCAAAGCAAGATGACTGCAGGTTTTATATTGGAGTACTTTCTCCTAGGCTTTTCCTCAAAAGGATACATTATTCAAAGGATAGCTTTATTCTCCTATACTGGTTGTCATAATCACAGCTTCATTTCAAAACAGGAGCCTAGTCTGCCCACATCAACAGTCATGGCTTTGATAGTGCAGCCAATTAAGGAGACTATCATTACCATAATCTGGTTTTATGTCAGAGTGTTCCTCTCCTAGAAGAGTTGCTTTCACCATGGCTAATGTGCCTCATCTGCCCTCCCCCCCACACACACACACATAAAAAAAATATACATATGTACACATCAAAAAAATTATATATATATACATGCTGATGACCTTGCACTAATTGCTGAGTCACTATCAGAACCAGAGGAGAAGTTTCAGGTGTGGAAGCAAGGACTAGACTCGAAGGGCCTTAGAGTCAACCTAGCTAAAACCAAACTCCTAATAAGTAGGAAGGTAAACAAAACACAAACCCCTTCAGGTAGATGACCCTGCTCCATCTGTAGAAAAGGCGTAGGTAGAAATTCCATAAGATGTACCCAGTGTAAGCTATGGACACATAAGAGGTGCAGCAATATCAAAGGAAGATAAACTAGGAAGTTAGTTTTTGTACGTGGCAGATGTTCAGGTGTAATAAACACTGAAAATGTGCAGGAAACAACTTCTGCCACATTCCAGGGAGAAAAACTAGAGGTAGTTGATAGCTTCCACTATCTAGGTGACCAAGTTAGTGGCAGGGGAGGGTGCGCTGAAAGTGTAGCTGCTAGAATAAGAATAGCCTGGACAAAGTTCAGAGAGCTCTTACCTCTGCTGGTGACAAAGGGTCTCTCTCTCAGAGTAAAAGGCAGACTGTATAACGCATGTGTACGAACAGCCATGTTTCATGGCAGTGAAACATGGGCTGTGACTGCTGAAGACATGCGTAGGCTCGCAAGGAATGAAGCCAGTATGCTCCAATGGATGTGTAATGTCAGTGTGCATACTCGACAGAGTGTAAGTACCTTGAGAAAAAAGTTGAACCTAAGAAGCATCAGTTGTGGTGTGCAAGAGAGACGATTGCACTGGTATGGTCACGTGGCGAGAATGGATGAGGATAGCTGTGTGAAAATGTGCCACACCCTAGCGGTTGAGGGAACCTGTGGAAGAGGTAGACCCTTAAGACTTGGGATGAGGTGGTGAAGCATAACCTTCGAACATTAGGCCTCAACAAGGCAATGACTAGTGATCGTTGCCAGAGCAGCTGTCTGGCTTTCGTGCCAGTGGCACGTAAATAGCACCATTTGAGCGTGATCGTTACCAGTGTCACCTTACTGGCACTTGGGCTAGTGGCATGTGAAAAGACGTTCGAGCGAGGTCATTGCCAATGCCGCTGGACTGGCTCCTGTGCAGGTGGTATGTAAAATACACCATTTTGAGCATGGCCGTTGCCAGTACTGTCTGACTGGCCTTCGTGCCAGTGGCACGTAAAAGTACCCACTACACTCTCGGAGTGGCTGGCGTTAGGAAGGGCATCCAGCTGTAGAAACTCTACCAAATCAGATTGGGGCCTGGTGTAGCCATCTGGTTCACCAGTCCTCAGTCAAATCATCCAACTCATGCTAGCATGGAAGGCGGACATTAAACGATGA
>NC_068983.1:103701176-103702205 GCF_001194135.2 Octopus bimaculoides
TATATATATAGATAGATAGATAGATAGATAGATATAGATATACATATATATAAAATTAGAAATTTTTACAATTTAAAAATGTTTTTTTATAAAAATAAATAAATACATAGATAAATTCACAATGAAAAATATGAATAAATTAAAATTCACATTTGAAAATATAAAGAAAAGAAAAGAGTATAAATATATATTCTTTTATTTTTTTACTTGCTTCAGTCATTTGACTGCAGCCATGCTGGAGCATCACCTTTCAGTCGAACAAATCAACCCAAGAACTTATTCTTTGTAAGCCTAGTACTTATTTTATTGGCCTCTCTTGTTGAATTTCAAAGCTACAGGGATGAAAACACACCAACATCAGCTGTGAAGCAATGGTGGGGGGACAAACACAGACATACAACCACATACATACACACATCCATATATGTATATATATACAAAATCAATCATTGTATAACACTGTATTTTCTATATATTGCAAGCGAGGTTAAACTGCAGCCATGCCTGATGAACGAGTACCCACCACCGAGGAGATCCAAGATAGACTGAAACTATGTGGTCTGGTGGTCTTAAAGCTAGGATGTCAAGAGTTATCTCCCACTTACAATAAATATTGAGTGCGAGAAGTGCACTGAATAAACCAGCTGGAGATGTCTTCCCAGGGTTAAATGGCAGCGTCGTCATCTCTTTGAGAACAGCCACATTAAAGTGGCCATAAACACACACACACACAGACACACGCACACACACATATATGTACATATACACATGTATATATATATATCTATATCTATATCTATCTATCTATCTATCTATATATATATATATATATCATCATCATCATCATCATCGTTTAACGTCCGCTTTCCATGCTAGCATGGGTTGGACGATTTGACTGAGGACTGGTGAAACCGGATGGCAACACCAGGCTCCAATCTAATTTGGCAGAGTTTCTACAGCTGGATACCCTTCTTAACGCCAACCACTCAGAGAGTGTAGTGGGTGCTTTTACGTGTCACCCGCACGAAA
>NC_068983.1:103703338-103708456 GCF_001194135.2 Octopus bimaculoides
CTCCCTAATTAGTTGGGCTATGACCCTCTCCGTAACTTTCATAACCTGATCTAACAGCTTGATGCCTCTGTAATTATTAGTATCTAAAGCGTCACCTTTACCTTTGTAGCAGTTTACTATGGTGCTGCTACACCAGTCATTGGGTATGGCTCCTTCGTGTATCACCTGGTTCGTAATACGGGTGACTAGGCTATAGCCAACACTGCCAGATATTTTGAGCATCTCTGCAGTGATATATATATATATATATATATATATATATATATATATTGTTGTACTTGGGGATGGTCATATTGCCAGTTTAGCCATATATATATATAGATATAAATATATAGATATATGTTTATACATGTGTGTCTGTTTGTGTCTGTATTTGTCCCCCACCACCACCACTTGACAACCCGTACTGGTTTGTTTATGTTCCCCATAACTTAATTGTCTAGCAAAACGAGACAATTTAAATAAGTACCAGGCTTAAAAAATAAATACTAAGATCAATTTGTTTGACTAAAACTATTCCCGGTGGTGCCCCAGCATGGCCGCAGTCTAATGACTGAAACATTTAAAAGATGTAAGATAGCAAAAGAAATTTGAAGGAGTTTCAAAAAAAAAAAATTTATATGTCGTAGTTCATGTGTTTAAATGGTGGTCTACATGAGACAACAAATGTTTGTTAGAAGTAGTAAGGTTTATATAATTAGCTTTTGTTTTAATTGGTAACTTTTAATTAATTGTTGATGATGTATGGTCTGAAGACTTTGTAATAAGTTTCATTATGTTAATTTATTTATGCTCTGGTCATAATGTAATGCGATATATGATTACTTCATATTAACTTATTTATTTGTTTGGTTAATTTATTCTACATCACAGTTTTTCTTTTTCTTTTCTTTTTTTTTTCAATAAAGTAGTTTTTAACTATTAATGGTGAGATACTGTGAATATATTTTCTCGGTGAACTTCTGTGACAGTTAACTTTCTTCATGGTGAATTGATGGTAGTGAACTTTCCAGTAATGAATTGATGGGGTAATCGTGAATCTGAGAGGAGAATATGTTAAATAAAATCATAATTAACTGATCCTTCTGTACTTCCTTTTATCCAAAGCCACAAGTTTTCCAGCACCCACTTGTAAATATTGGGTTTGATTTGATCAATTAGATCCTTCAACATAGTGCACCAGCATGGTTACAATCAATTGACTGAAACTAGTAAAAAAAAAAGTATAATATGATTCATAATCCATCTGTTATTGTACATTCAAATACTCCATGTGGCAGTTGTTGAAATCATCTCACTCTATGCTCTCAATCTAAAATAATACATACACCACAAACAGTATGCCAATATCACATCTGTGTTTTCACCCTACACATACATAATTAAATATATAAAGAAAACCATGTGGTTGGGAAGCAAGCTTCTTACCACACAGCCATTCCGGCATACACACACGAACACACACACACACACACTCATGCATACATATAGAGGAACTGAAACAGAATTCTACATCTATTAGAGAAATGCCCTTGCTCAATATGTAGAAAAGGAGTTGGTAGAAATTCCATACAGTGTATCCAATGCAAAATATGTACACCGCTTGACTGGCCTTCGTGCCGGTGGCACGTAAAAGCACCCACTACACTCTCTGAGTGGTTGGCGTTAGGAAGGGCATCCAGCTGTAGAAACTCTGCTAAATCAGATTGGAGCCTGGTGTAGCCATCTGGTTCACCAGTCCTCAGTCGAATTGTCCAACCCATGCTAGCATGGAAAGCGGACGTTAAACGATGATGATGATGATGATGACGATGAGTGCAGAAGCTTCACAGAAGAGCTAAGAGGGAAAGCAGGCTTTGTATGTTGCATATGTGCAAGAACAATAAACACTAATGATACATGGGAAATAGATTTTCTAAAATCTCCAGGAGGAACCCTAGAGGTAATAGGTTTCTCCTGTGACCTAGAGGATCTAATAAGCAATGGAAGAGGATGTTCTGAAAGTAAAGAAGCTGAAAATGGCTCAGAGTGGTTTTTTTCTCTGTTGGTAACAAAAGGTTTCTCTTGCAGAGAGAAAGGCAAACTATGTGATTTTTGTTTGCAGATTGCTATGTTATGCACTAGTGTAACATGGGAAATAAGAGGTGCAGCAACATCAAAGGAAGGTTAACCAGGAAGATAGCTTTTGTGTGCTGCAGATGTACAGGGGTAATAAACACTACAGATGCTCAGAAGATTGATTCCATCACATGCCAGTGGGAGAAACTAGAAGTAGTTGATAGCTTCCATTACCTAGGTGACCAAGCCTATAGTGGGGGTGGATGCTCAGAGAAGCATTGCCACTAGAATAAGAATAGTCTGGGCAAAGTTCAGAAAGCTCCTACCTCTGCTGGTAACAAAGGGCTTCTCACTCAGAGTGAAAGGTAGATTGTATGATGTATGTGTGTGAATGGCCATGCTACATGGCAGGGAAACATGAACCATGACTGCTGAAGACATGCGTAGGCTTGAAAGAAATGAAACTAGTATGATCCTCTGGATGTGTAATGTCAGTGTGCACACACGGCAGAGTGTAAGCACCCTAAGAGAAATGTTGGATATAAGAAGCATCAGATGTGGTGTGCAAGAGAGATGACTGTGCTTATATGGGCATGCGCTACGTATGGATGAGGAGAGCTGTATGAAGTAGTGTCATTCCCTAACAGTGGAAGAAACCCATGGAAGAGGGATACCCAGGAAGACTTGGGATGAGGTGGTGAAGCATGACCTTTGAACGTTGGCCCTCACAGAGGCAATGACAAAAGACCAAGACCTCTGGAGATATGCTGTGATTGAGAAGGCTCAGCAAGGAAAGTGAGATCATAGCCGTAGCCTATGTCGCATAACCAGCCATGTCGCATAACCAGCCCATTTAAAAAGTACCTTTGAATCATCGGGCGACGTTCCATGCTTGAGGAGACCTATTGATTCAAATAAATCAAATTCAAATCAAATGGAAATTGTAGTTGTGGCCATTACCCGTGCTAGTGCCATACAATAAGCACCATTCATTCATGCGTGGGTCGCTGCCAGAGCCACCTGACTGGCTCCCCGTGCTGGTGGGATGTAAAAAGCACCATCCAAACACGGTTGATGCCACACGCACAGACACACACAGAAGGTATTTGGGCTAAATTTAATGATTTTTTATGTCTTTGTTTTCAAGAACAGCTTGATGTATTGATGAACAGTCATTGGTGTTGGAGAGCATAAACATTAAAGTTGTAGTTGAGAAAACATTATCTAACATGGAAGACTGGAAGCTATCTGAATATTGGAAAAGAGTTACTTGTATCAAGATGATTCATGCTGGGTATTGAAATGCTGACATCATGACTGTTGCTCAATGCTCTCTGAACACTATAAAGATTGCAAGACATCATATGGACAGCTGCAATGGAAACTACAAAGCCATGGCCAGTAGGAAGAGAGACAGCAGCCATTGTGACTGCATCTGCATGCCAGAATTCATCCAACAACTGATGAACAGGGCCTTGGGTTCAAGTCAGATCGCTATGTGAAGCTGCTGCAGACCGGTCAATCCCTGGCTTAAGAGGGTTGCTGCTGGATGGCCATATGTGTGGCAGCAGAATTCAGCTCTTTGGAAAGTCAGAAGTGGTTGTCAGAGAAGTTCTATGACTTCAACAACCCTAATATCTGGCTGCCTAATTATCCCGATTGTAATCCCATGGATTACTATGTGTGGGGCACAATTGATAAAGACTGTACCTGTAGCGCCTAGGCCAAGCTGGTGACCAAGATGAAGGAAGTATTTGAGAATATTTGCAGGGACTCAGTGAGGAACGCAAGTTCCAGGTTCCAAAGATGTCTTGAGACCATGATGGAAACTGAGGGTAGCTACATTGAGTGTGTTTTTATCTCCCAGCCATAATCTAGTTGATATTTTTGATTTTTAAATGCTTCTATTCGGGGGTTGGATATTGTTGTCTTTTCCTTTTATGCAGACTGTCAAATTTAGCCTGTATATGTATGTATGTATGTATGTATGCATGTCTGTATGTATGCGTGTATGTGTGTGTGTGGGGGTATGTGTATGTATGTATGTATATACACAAATATACATACATATGTACATATATACACACACACACACACACATACACATATACACACATTGATTTTATACTAGTAGATGAGGTGAATAAAACTATTGTTCAATATTATCATTATAATGCATTTTTATCTATTTTGGTTACAATAGTAAATTCTTTACACATGTCATGTATTTTCATTAAGCACTAACCTCACCGTTTACATCAAACCCCATAGTAAATACATTAACCTCGCGCATTGTTTCAAATTCCCTTTCTGATTCAATAATTCTCCATGCATGCTATATATGGACAGTGCATCACTTTCCAGTGACATAACCATAATTTAAAAAAAAAAAAAAAAAATTGGCATGTGACAACAACAACTAAAAGTATTATATATATATTTTTTAATGAATTAAGTTTTGTCTTTTGTTTGTTGTTTCAAATTTTAACTCACAGTATAAAATAATACAGAAGAGCATGGTGACTATCATAATAGTTTTAAACAAAAGTGATAAAGAAAGAAACATTTGAACAAAGAGCAATGAGTCAATATCATTTCTGTTTAAGAGAAGTTCTATTTTCACGTCAAAGAAACATGTGAATTGGCATTTCAAGTTTTTTTTTTTTCAAGTTAACTGTTATTATTTCTATAAGGGTGGAAGTGGTGGACACATTAGAAGAATTAGTTGATCCTCAAATAACAACTGCCTTGTCAGACAGAGTTTATTGAGACAGATTTTCTACAACCAGATGCCCTTCCTGTTGCCAACTTCACCTGTTTCCAAGAAAGGCAATATTTCTCTATAGCAATATGTGTTCTCACAGAATATTGGAAATGAATGACATGTCTTGTACGACAGTGACACTCATTTACAATTATCACATGATGTCAAGACAAGGAGAGCCAAACAGACACACACACACATACATACATATGTATGTATGTATGTATATATGTATGTATGTATGTATGTATGTATGTATATGTATATGTATATGTATATATATATGTATATATATA
>NC_068983.1:103708570-103711489 GCF_001194135.2 Octopus bimaculoides
ATATATATATATATATATGTATATATATATATAGTCAATTTAAACAAGAACAAACAAGAAAAAACTTGAAGAAAACGCAAATAAACAGTGCAAAGACGTGGAAAAAGAACAGTGTTATTGGATGCTCAGGAAAGGAAAGAAAAGAAAGAGGATTTAACGTTTTGATCGGAGATCTACGTCAGAAATATAGGAAAAGTCCAAAGAAGGGAAGACAGAGAAAGAAAATCGACAAATTTGCACACGCAGTCACATATTGGAATATGGAGATGTAATTGCAACTTGCATAGTAAGTGACTTGATCTGAGATCGCGTGCTGAAACAAAAACAATTGCAGTGTGAAATATGTTTATAAGCCATTTAAAAACACACAATGATATTGACTCATTGCTTTTTGTTCAAATGTTTGTTTCTTCATCACTTTTGTTTAAAACTATTACAATAGTCATCATGCACTCACAGACACAATGGGCTTCCTTTGGTGGTGGCAGTTGCAGGATGTCCAGACCATGGGTTGTCTTCGAGACTCTTCCAACTCCACTTAAATTCAGCTACCCACTTTTGAACTACTGACAAAGCTGGAGTCATATCCCCTAACATAGTGACTATGTCAGCATGAATGCCATTGGGGCTAAACACTTTTTCTGCAGTTATTTAATAACACCACAGTGCCAAATTTTGTCCATTTCCAAGAAAAATCACTACTAGTTTTGAAGTTTTCTTTGAATAGTCAGATGTCAATTTTCCTAGAAAGAAACAATGCAGCTGTCAGTAAGAAGAGTTGAAAATAAAGCATGCAAGATTTCACAACTCTAACCTCGCTCCTCCATAGTCAGCCAATGAACTGTTCAGCCAAGCCTCATACATGTATGTGTGTGTGGGTGTTTATATATTTCTGTGTGAATTTCTGTATGATGGTTTATATATCTGTATGGGCTGATATTCATATAGTGGAGGCGCAATGGCCCAGTGGTTAGGGCAGCGGACTCACAGTCATAGGATCGCGGTTTCAATTCCCAGACTGGGTGTTGTGAGTGTTTATTGAGCGAAAACACCTAAAGCTCCATGAGGCTCCGGCAGGGGATGGTGGCGAACCCTGCTGTACTCTTTCACCACAACTTTCTCTCACTCTTACTTCCTGTTTCTGTTGTGCCTGTAATTCAAAGGGTCAGCCTTGTCACACTGTGTCACGCTGAATATCCCCGAGTTAAGGGTACACGTGTCTGTGGAGTGCTCAGCCACTTGCACGTTAATTTCACGAGCAGACTGTTCCGTTGATCGGATCAACTGGAACCCTCGATGTTGTAAGCGATGGAGTGCCAACAACAAAGATATTCATATATTTTATGTAGCTATAAAAAATATTTTATGTATGCATGTGGCACATGTATATTTGAGTAAGCTAAGATGTAAGAATGCATGAAATAATTAAAAATTTCTAGATAATCAACAAAAAAAAAAAATAGCGATGGTTCTCTATTGCTAAAGGTGAAAAATGTTTTATTTGGTTTGAGGTTCTGTGAAAAAGGATGAAATGAACTCATGGGAGATAAAATAAGCAAAGGATATATCCTTGGCTTCAAAGTATTTGAGATGCTGTAAGGCAGCAAGAGTTTGGTGAAAATATATGCATTCAGATTAGTGGTTGGTATTTGTGTTGTGTTGGAATATGTGCAGGGTTTTTTTGGCTGAGAACAGGGGTGTTGGGTAGATGCCAAAACCCTTAAGTCCATGTTTGGGTGCATATGTGTGTGCATGTTTATTTGTGTATGTTTTGGTTACACACTTTGCTGGGTTCTTAGGATGTGGTGGTGGGAGGGTCAAAGATGGAGAATCTAGTGATTATAATCATGATGGTACTCATAAATAAGATAATATATATACCTTCTCTCATGTGAGCAAGGGCTAAAAATCTCATTCCAGGACTTAAAGTAGATGTCCCGGAACTTGTTACTTTTAAAAATACCAACCTCTAACCACCTTGGGTAAGTCTTCTACTATAGCCCTGGGTTAACCATTGCCCTGTGAGTAAATTTGGTAGACAAAACCTGTGTGGAATTCTATCACATATGTGTTTGTCCCAGACTCACCACTGCCTGAAAATTGATAGTTGTTTGTTTACATCCCCATAACTTAGAAGTTTGGTAAAAAAAAAAAAAAAGACTGATGGAATGAGAAACAGACATAAAAAATAAGTACTAGTGTTGATTTGTACTAGCATTCATTACAACAGTTCAATGACCAAAACAAGTAAGATAAATAAAAAGAATAAAAGAATATAAATTACACTCAAAACTCTGGCTGAGCACTTTAGTATAGAAAGAGAAAAGTGCAGTAAATTTCAATCTGACACACCCGAGATTCAGTAATTGAGTCTCTTAAAAACATACAAAATCTTTCCAGCCTGCTACATTTTTATGCCTCGCTGATAAGTGTATACTTACATGAAATCTGAAACCTCATGGTCTGAGAAGATATGCTTATATCAACATTTTATGTATCTGTTTTTACATGTATATTGCATATTGAATATATAATACGTATGTGTTTTAGTTCGCTATGTAGCATAGACTACAAAATTTAAACTGACCAGTACTGAGAACACTGTCTCTTTACCACAGAATAGAATATACTGAAACATATTTCTAAATAATATAACTATATAAAAAAATGCGTTCATGCATGCATCTATCCATCTATACATACATACATACACACATACATATGCATACAAACATATACAGATATAAATATGCAGACACATGTATATATTTGTGCGTGTGTGTGTGTATGAATGCATATATATATATATACATTTCCTTCTCTGAGTGTCTTATTAATACTTTGCCTGTACCACATCTTCGTGTTGTTTTTTTCTTCTCCTTTTTTCTCCGTTTTTTTTATTAATTATATATATATATA
>NC_068983.1:103711798-103716265 GCF_001194135.2 Octopus bimaculoides
TATATATATATATATATATATATATTAATTATAACTGAAAGGCTTCAATTTCTAGTACTCTGAATTGCTCATTTTTGCACATCACCAGGTAAACCAAGCCTGGTTTTCTTTTGAATATTCACTGTCTGAAAATTTTCCGAGATATGAAATGAAAGCTTAAAGGAAATACTTATCATTATGTTCTTTCAACCTTTGTGAATGACATGTGCGAAAGTAGCAGCTTCAAGCTCATGCTTTTTATTTTGTTTCTGGTTCTCACAGTAATATTATTATAAACATCATAAACAACATACAGTCAAAGTCATGAAATTGTGTTGCTGTTTAAGCAATGTTCCAAAATAATATTTTTAAGTAATACTTTTAATTGATGTTTTTAAAAACAATAATTATATATGTATGTATTCAATTTGCATGTGCCTGTACAGACGCACACATATGGATACATGTACACTCATGGATACACATATATACACAGTATAATATATTTATGCATACAATGTATACATACATGTACATATATATGTATACATAAGCTCACATGCAAACAAGCACAAACACATATATTAAATCATATATCAATAAATCCTATTAATTAAACATTTCGAAAACTGATGTTTTTTTCTGAATCAGAACAAAACAAGGAAACTTGTATCTGCATAACAGATAGTTAACTACATGCATACAAGACATTAACATTTCACTTCTTTTGTTCAAACTGTTAGTGCTCTGAGTAAATATTCTGTTTTTTGCTTCAACAAAGGTCACACAACATCTTTGATTTGAAGCTCTCATTCCTGTAAAATAGACCATGTAATTTTGAATTGGGGAGGATTTGTCTCATGCAAGAAACATGTAAACTTATACAAAAATGTAATGCATTTTCTGTTGGGGCTGATAAATGAATGTTTACGCTTGTAATAATGATTTTTGAATGTGAATTCCATTGCCCCAGTATATGTCTTAAGTTGATCACTGCAATTTGATTCAACTTTTGCAGTTTTTTTTAATGTGGCCTGGTTCCAGGCACAGGTGACACTTGTGGTGGGGGGGGGGGGGGGGGGGCGCATCCCTCAAGAATCACCAGATACCTAGAACTGGCCATTTTAAGAAAATCTGGAAACACCAGCTACTTACCATACAGCCACTCCTGCTATATACAGGGTGCAAGGGGTAAATTATTGCCATTTTGTATTTTTGATTTCATGCATGCACATCGTTTGTTTTTTTATTTTGTTGACTATAGAGTATAAGAGTATAGTAGGGTCAGTTCGGCACCATCTGTGAGAAAAGCAGTATCATGATGCAGTTCAATTTGCCAGAAATTTATAAACAACATGCTGTACTGCTTGGCATTCATGTCAGAAGCTCCAATATGAACATCTGAGGACAGTGCAATCTGAGGACTTGTACCAAGAGTGATAAAAATCAAACACCAGTCAATATCATGATGTTTGGAGTGATTACTAGTGTTGGTGACGTTATGCCTCCATTCAACTGCCCACATGGCATCAGACTCAACATGGAGGCTTACATCAAGTGCCTGGAGGAGGTAGTGCTATCCTGGTTCAAGAGGGTGACTGCTGGAAGACACTATGTCTAGCAATAGGACTCTGCACCATGCCACACAAACACAGGAACCCAGTCATGGCTGTCAGACAATTTTTGCGACCACATCACCCCTAACATCTGGCCACCTAACTCCCCAGACTCCAACCCCCTTGATTATTATGTGTGGAGCACAACTGAGTGAGACTCCTTGTTCTATATTTAAAAGATGAGGAATTGTGTACATTATTTACATTTGACGGATATTTGTCCTCATCTTGTTACACCAAAGATGAACTGAAGGCAAGGAATATGGCAGCATTCACCAACTTAAACAAGGAGACCACCCAGAAGAGTTGTAGAAGATTCCAAAGTCAGTTAGAGGCATTGGTTGAAGCCAATGGTAATTTTATTCTTTAGTATTTCAAGATATTTTTTATGTAATTTTGTTAAAATGAGATGTCAGCATCGTTTTCAGTTTTGCATAATTTAGATGACAGTTTATTCCCTGCACATTGTATACACACACTTATACACACACACACACACACACACACACACACGCATGTGTGTGTGTGTATGTGTGGGTGTGTGTGTGTGTGTATCAGGTCATTAAGAATGAAATATCTGATTTTCTTATGCACCAAGTTTGACAGTCATTAACACTAATGTTTTATCTTGACAATTCTTTGTTTTACAACATTGAAGAGTTATATCATCACTTTTCGAAATGCAATTCATAGTGTCTGATTATATTGTGAGCTTCCTCTTGTAAATCAGTTTTTGTGAGCCCATTGATAAATAAAAAATTCGCATTGTTTATGAATATGAGTTCTATTGTGGAACCAATGCATCCCAGACAGCTCAAAACATCAACAAGGTGTTTGGTGAAGATGTGGCAAATGAGTGCACTGTGCATCGATGGTTTGAGAAGTTCCAATCTGGTGACTTCACTCTTGAAAATCATTCCCATGGTAGACCTGAGACTAAGGTGGATAATGATGAGCTGGAAACTGTAGTGGAAGTGGATACATCTCAAACTACGAAGTGAGTTAGCAGCAAAGTTTGATGTTTTGATTCCACCTGCATTGGATCATCTGAAACAAATCAGCAAGGTAAAAAAGCTGGACAAGTGGGTACCACATGAACTGAACGAGCATCAAATGACACATTGTCTTGAAACTTGCTGTTCTTTGCTGTCACGGAATAAAATTGAACCATTTTTGCATCGTATTGTTACATATGATGAAAAATGAATTCTTTTCAACAATAGCAAGCACTCTGGTGGTTGGATAGAGGCAAAGTGTCAAAACACAATCCAAAAAAGAATATTCACCATAAAAATGCTAATTGTGTCTGTTTGGTGGTCCAGCGCTAGTGTCATCCACTACAACTTCATGAGACCTGGTAAGTCAATTACAGCAGATGTATACATCAACCAGCTGGATAAAATGATGAGTGAACTTGAAATTAAACAACCGAGATTGGTCAATAGAGACAGGCCAATTCTCTTGCAAGACAATGCTCGACCACATGTTGCACAAAGAAGGCTACTCAAGTTACAGGAACTGAACTTGGAAGTACTTTGTCATCCACCATACTCACCAGACCTTGCAGCAGCTGACTATCACGTTTTCCAGGCATTAGACAACTTTTTGTATGGAAAACACTTCAAATCTGAAGAAGATGCAAAAACAGCCTTTTGTGATTTCATCACCTCTTGCTCTCCAGAATTCTTCGCTGCTGGCATAAATAAGCTACTGATAAAATGACAACATTTTGTTGATAATTTAGGTGCATACTTTGATTAACTGCATTGTTTTTTGTTGAGATAAAGTAAAATATACTTTCAGTTCAAAATCGGACATTTCATTCTTAGTGACCTGATGTACATATATATAAGATATGAGGAGTTTAGGTCAAGATAATAGGTACGCATTCTGAGTGGTCAAATAGATGTACCTACCTGTTTGTACCATTTTTACAATTCATCATGTAGCTAAATTACTAGATTGAATTTTTTTTAATCAAATGTCCTTGTCCTCTCTTGACTAACTGTTTGCCTTTCCTCACTATTTTATATATATATGTAAAATTGGATGTATGCTATGCAGTAACTATTTTCTGGAGACATATTTCCGAAATTAGCGCGCCAAAACGAAGACATTTGATTTTTACCAGTTCGTTGTAATTAACAGAACCATATACACGTTTGCCTCTAAGGGTGAGCAACTTGTATAAGATTCTGGGAATTATGACTAGCAGTTCGCGCTGAAGATGGAGCAGATTTTCTCGGTAAGAGATTTTTAACTCCGAAACCTGTTCCGCGAATAACTTTTTAATTTTATGTATGTAATTTTCAGTGTCTTGCTCGCTTACAGTTTGGTATTTCCCTGAATTTCTTTTGAGAACTACTAGGTCTTAGTAGACACAACATGTGGTCTATTTCTAGCATATTAAATGTCCACTTTACTGGTCAACTTCATATATATAAAAATATATATATATATATAAGGCAGGATGGACCTCCAAAGTGGAAACAGCTGTAAGAGTATAGTATTATTCACTCATTTATTCTTATTCATTTATTTATTTATTTACTTTTTTATTTACTTATTTATACATATGATTGTAATTAATAAATAGATCAAATTGATGTTTGCAGGCTGATGTTTGTTAATTAATTATCCTCTACATTTTCTTCTTTGCCTTATAAATTTTGGGTAAATTTCTGTTTACCTCCACTCATACCTATTATTCAATTGTGCTATTGCCTTGCAACAGTAAGCATTTGGATATAAATACATAGGTATACATCTAGTAGTATATTGGATATTTATTATCCCTTAGATGGTTGTTTAAACTCACATTCATATAGACATGTATATATATATATATATATATATATATATATATATATAT
>NC_068983.1:103718881-103725209 GCF_001194135.2 Octopus bimaculoides
TATATATATATATATATATATATATATATACATATATATATATGAATATATATATATGAATATATACATACGTACATATATATATGTGTGTGTGCGTGTGTCTTTGAGTTTGTGTTTGTCCATCACCACTTAACAATTGGTGTTAGTTTGCTTCCATCCTCATAGCTTAATGTTTGTTTATAAATAAGTCCTGGGGTTGATCTGTTTGACTAAACCTTTGAAGTCAGTGTCTCCAGTATTGCTGCATCTGAAGACTGAAACAAATAAAAAGATAAAAGATAAAAGCTATGTATATAAGTAAATAAAAACAATAGAAAAGATTGTCAAGTTCTACAGCTGTTTCAAAAAGCACATTGGATATATTTTACAAACATTATGAATGTCCTGTAGCTTTCCATGTACTTTCTCTTCAGACATTTTAACTGAAAATAGTTTGCTGTAGAAGTGCATGCCAAACTGGGCTAGCAGAAAAAGAAAAAACTCAAAGGAGGGGGAGTGGAGTGGAAATTGGAATTAGTAAAGAACCAATGGTGTGCCTTTCTCATCAATTACCTTAGTAAGTTGGATAGGAAGAATGTGGTTTCATTTTGTTATCAGCACACTCAAAGTTTCCTTTCTTTCTCCTTCCCTGGTTTCCCTATATAAGATATTATTACTTATTTTTATTTGTCCAAAGCAATAAACATCCCAGCTTTTAGCAAACTGGCTTCCCATCATTGATGTGACATATACGTTAATGTGATTATAATCTACTGTGGCCACAACAAAAATTTGAGTATTCTGATAATGAAATGAAGCCACACTATCTATCTCACTAAGGTAATCTGTGAGTAAGACACCGTTGTTCTTTAATGATTCCAGTACTCAATTTTTTTTTTCTGCTAGCTCAGTTTTGCATTCTCCTCTATAGCAGACTATTTTCATCTAAAACGCTGAATCAGAGAAGAAAGCAATGCATACAGCTACAGGATATCTGTAATGTTATGTAAAATATGTCCAATGTGCTATTGAAACAGTTGTTGTACTCAATAACCTCTTCCATTCCTTTTATTTATAGATTTGATTATTGAATTATAAGTGACACCTGTTGCTTTCATAAATAGAGTGATAGCATTTGTCATCTTAACAGAATTTTCAGTCTAATCTCAATATGGGATGAACTGTATTGGGTTCATTGATTAATAAGTTCTATTGATCAATTAGCAAGTCATCAGTATTTTCTATACAAGCTGTGTTTATGCTAGAGAATAACCAACTCTTTTTTACCATGACCACTCCAATGATTCTACTAGATTTCGCTCTTTCTCTCTTTATATATATATATATATATATATATATATATGTATGTATGTATGTATATATGTACATACATATGTACGTATATATGTATGTATGTATGTATGTATGTATGTATGTATGTATGTATGTATGTATGTATGTATGTATGCGCACATATTGGCAAACAACTGAAAAATGCAGCCTACTTAATTTACTAACAAGATTTTCTACAAGTAGCCTAATTAGGCTCCATTCTTCAGTTGTTTGGAAATCTGATTGAAGAATAAAGGCAGACTTGCTCTTCCAGCAGGAAACCCAAAGTATTGGATAAAATGCTACCTGTATTTAAATAATAATAATGATAATAATAATAATAATAATAATAATAATAATAATAATAATAATAATAATAATAATAATAATACCCTCTGGCGATAAAACTTAATCTATTTCTCACTATATACTTTGAACTGATGACAGACATTACATACAGGCAATCGTGAATTAAAAGTTACATGAAATTATGAAACAATTATGTTTAAGAAAATGTAATGAGTAAATATAATAAAACTAGTTAAAGAAACATTATTCATATTGTATATTTGGTGTTATTTTTGCTAAATACCATGAGCAAATCATTTATGTTTCTATATCTGTGCTGTGTGTATGTGTGCATGTGTTTGTGTGGTGTGTATGTGTTACATGATGCAAATCACTTCAGGACTAAATAGTAGTGAATGTCATTGGTTGAAAGTTTGAGATAAACCTGCTTTTGCTCAAGAAACCATACTGTTGTATTTTTTTTGTTTTTGCATATGGATTGTACAACTTGAAAGGAAAATAAATTTTTATTTTGTGTGTGTGTGTGTGTGTGTGTGTGTGTGTGTGTGTGTGTGTGTGTGTGTGTGTGTGTGTGTGTGTGTGTGTGTGTGTGTGTGTGTGTGTGTGTGTGTGTGTGTAGTATGTATACACATACATATATACAAAGATACATGCATGTATACTCTTGCTCAATATGAGTAAAAATGAACTAGACATGTTGGAATTATCTCATAATGCTATTTGGAGAAACAACCTGACATAGTGTAGTGGAGAACGATCTTACTATTGCTGAGTTTTTAAACATTACTTTAATTTTAGATACCCATAAATTTAGTCCTTACATTATCCTGATAAAAAATTATTTCATATGAATAGATATTCCAACTACCTTGCATTTTACGTAATTTAATTCTTAACATTAGTAAATTATATCATCATCTTTTATCAGTGTCTCTCATTATTATGCTTGTAATGCTGACATCTCAGAGAAAATATACCTACCTAGAGTTCCTGAGTATAAAAGTAAGCAGTGGAAAATTCTGTGGTATAAACTAATATATAGACTGAATGTGAGAACAAACTTAGCTGAAGAGTTTCTAAATTTAATTTCCATTCATGTTTCAGTGAACCACGATCATCAAAATCTTTAATAGAAATTCAGTTAACTATGCTTCCTTTAAAAACTATGCAAGTTCCATTAGTAATTACAATCGATGCTAAAATATTTTCTATTATAACTAATTCATTCACTGTATTTACCCATAACTGAATCAACCATAACACTTGCCCACTAAATGATACTGTCTAATGAAGTCATCAGTACACTGTTCCAAAATACACCTAGATAACAATTGTGAACTGAAATCATATACTGGATTAACCAAATATAATTTCAAGAATTGTTTACATCAACATTGACAAATTAGCATTGACACCAACTAGGAAATTCACACCAGACCTTTCAAAATACATTTGGTTCTTGGAAGAAAAAGTTTACATACATTTAAAGTCTTTTTGTCAGTGATTCTGGTTAGGTTTAAATTTTGTATTACAGTATATTGAATGTCCACCTAGTGGTCATCCCTTATACACACGTATATATATATATATTATATATATATATATATATATATATATGTATGTATGTATGTATAAAGAAAATAAAAGAGGAAAGCTTGTTTATAAGATATTTAGTTACTTCATCTTGTATGATTTTCATTAAAATGAATAAATGTCAGCATTATATGTAAAATCTTATAAGCCAATCACATTTTCAGATCAAATCTTCAAAGATTCCATAACTCTCATTAGTCAGCTTTAATATTCATACTGTACTGTTGACAGCATTGTCATATTGACTACTACAATAATGAGTGCAGTCTATTTTAAACACTAAAGATTACTAAAGATAGTTATGCAATGTCTGAAGATTTGATAATGCAATCAACTTATAAGATTTTCCTTTTATAACATATATATTCATTGTTAATGACGTCTATATAAGATGATGTAGCTAAATATTTTCAAACAAACTCTTCTGTTTTGTTTTACTTTCTATATGTACTCTGTGACCAACCCAGTTGTAAAGTCCAACTAAATGAAACTCAGAATATAATAGGAGTCCTTCTTAGAATTTCCTTTGGATGTACAGGAACATGAATGGAGTTCTAAATATTGATTGTCATGCAGTTTTGATCTAAAATGTACAATATAATTTTACACACACACATAAGGAGTGAGTGCAAGGAGGTTCGATAAGGACTATGACTTAACAATCATGCCTTCACACAATAAGAGAACCTAATTCAACAAATGAATGATTGTGGTTTTGATAGTAGTGAAGGTGGAGATGACATTGTCAATATTGATTGCAGTCATTATAGTGATGATGATGATGATGATGATGATTACAACAATGATAATGATGGTGTTGACAGCAGCCATGGTGCATGAGCAACATTGGTACTGGTTGTGGTTCTAGTCAGTAGCATAATTAAGAAGCTTCAAATGGTCAGTTCCTGGATTCTTAGCCAAGAATTGAAATCTTAGGCTCGACTTTTCTGTAAGCCACTTTCCATTGTGCTTGGCATTCCGTACTTGGAAACTTATGAGAGTCAACTGTCATACTCCATTCAACTTAGATAAGCCCTATTCTTTTCCTGAACATCTTAGGTGAAATTTAGTTCAACACTGATAAACTTCTTCACTTTCTTTGTTTACCAGACCTGCTTTCAACTTTTGAAAATGTATAGATTTGATCCCACTTTGAATATTTTGGGACAATTCATTTTCCCTCTTAGATGTCCCTTATGTGTCACTTTCTATCGCCGACATTTGACATAAGCATTTCCTCAAAAGTTGAGCAGAACCTTGTCATTACTAACATCTTACCAATGGAAAATAGCTGACTACTTTGGAATCTGTACACTGCCCCTAAGGATATATAAAATCTATAAGAATTTACTTCTGCCTCTGTTAATCCATTTTTGGTGCATATCACACAGGTTTTTAACTAGCCTGCTATCAGTGCTAATGACCAGTGCATCTGTTACATCTATCAAGTAACACATATCCGTTGTAAGTCTATGGGGACATTTCATTTTGCACAACACTTTCATGGGGGTAGCACTTTTGGGTCCACTGTGAAGGTTTATATTGGCCCCAAGCCTAGAAGGGTGGCAAATGCAAGGGCTGCCCAAGGCGGCACTCACTCCAGCCATGCCATTGGTCATAGTAGCTATGGTAAGTCAATGAGATGGTGGTGCTGATGGTTGTGATGATATTAGTGGTTGTTGTAGCAGTTGGTGTGGAGATGGTAGTGGCGTTGATGGTGGAGGAAATGCTTTTGCTATCTTAAAGAAAAAAAAAACCTACAACACTAATCATTGATTGATGATTTTAAGCTTGTTTTTTTTTATACATTCATGTTTTGTTGTTATTTTCTTTAGACTTGTCTTTTCTCTCCTCACCTTAACCATTCTAATTGAACCCCCTAGCCCCCACCACCTCCACCAAACACTCACATACTGCCAATTATATGTTGCTAAGTAATCACGTGCACATTCCATGAAACTAAGGAAACCAGTGTACTTATTCTCTCTCTCCCTCTCTTTTTCTGTTGTGTAACTGACCACAAAAGAACTTTCACCTGACAGTTTTATCAAAGGCAAATGTGAAAATAAATACACTGTGGAATAATATACTGTTGAAAATCAGTTTTATTTATCTCAGGTAGTTTTTGGTTGGGTTTTAAAGCATATAACTCTATCTAGCAAGCCAGTTACAAAAACAACAGAATATTAAAAAAAAAAAAAGGAAAAAGCAGAAAGTTTTGAAAGCATAATATATAAGCTACAGCTTTTATGGCCTCAAATCTTACCTCAAAGAAAATATAAAAAACTGACATCATGTGACAAGTTACCTATTCTTCTATTTGATGCTTAATAATTTATTTCTCTTTTTTACTTTTTTTTTTTTTTTTTTTTTGGTGGTTGGGGTAGCACAATGTGCAGGTAGCAACGAAGGAGGTGTAACTATTTATTATAAAATCATATGTGTGGAGATGAGTGGGTGAAGAGGTATAATCATCATATATTATAGAATCAAATGAGTGTGTGTGTGTGTGTGTCTGAGGGCATAGTGTGAAAATAAAGGGAAGAATTGGAGGTAAAAGGGAGGGAGAGAAAGAGAGAGAGAGGGGGAGAAAAGGAGTTGCAGGGAATCTTGAGGTAGAGAGTGAGAAACATAAGTATAGAAGTGCATGAATGGCAAAGAGGTTAAGAAGTTTGTCTTTGTACCTCTGAGTTTCATCTCAGGGTACAACACACTTTGGGCAAGTGTTTTTGTGCTTATTTTTATTTTCAATTTGCCTATGTGTGTGCATATCATCATCATTTAACGTCCGCTTTCCACGCTAGCATGGGTTGATGTTTGTGTGTTTGTATGTGTGTATAAATATATATACATATACAAATATATATACATATATCTATGTGTATATATATATATATATATATATATATATATATTCGCCTTGATAGATCGCTGACCACTACATTTATATTTTTTTTCTCCTTGTTTCCCTCCTTATTTCTCTCTGTGTTCCTTTCAGTTGAAGAGCGTAGCTCGAAACGTCAAAGACTTTCTCTATTCCCGAGCGTTAAACTAATACATCCATTTGTTGTTTACACCACCTGTCTTCGTCTGTTGTTTTTTTCGTAAATTCTCC
>NC_068983.1:103725399-103726257 GCF_001194135.2 Octopus bimaculoides
GGTTCAACCCACTAAGGGATAGTATCTATCCAGTATACTGCTGGAAGGGTACCCAATTATTGCTACACTAGTGCTATACTAGGTGCAATCAATGGGAGCGGGTAAAAGTGGAGGTTTTACCCAAAATTTGTGTAACAATTAGAAAATGGAGGATAATATGCTGAACCCAACTACTTGCAGACGGTGTATCCCGTTGAATTCATTAATTTAATTCATAGCAAAAGTGACAAAAAAAGGAAGAAAAGAAAAAGAAAGAAAGAACCAAAGCACAGATGTCCATGGCAGACTATGTTATTTTGCCAACATGGTTTACATATAGAAGTACAAAGTACATAAGGAATTAGAGGATGAACAGAAGTTTTATCTTACAGCTGTTTCGGCATATATATGTCATGATTATCATCATTGTTTTAACATCCACTTTTCTATACCTGCATGGTTCAGAATGCATTTGTTGAGCTGGATTTTCTATAGCCAGATGCCCTTCATGTCACTAACTTTACATGCTTCTAAGCAAGGTAATATATTCCCGCAACTAGGCATGCTTCTTACAGAAGACTGTAAACACAGAACCTTGCTTGTAGGACGATGATGCTCATTTTGCAGTCATCATGTGTTATATAGGCAAGAGTACGACCATATATTATGTTATATATATACATGATGGGCTTCTTTCAGTTTTTACCTACCAAACTCTACTCACTTGGTTTTTGTCAGCCTGTAGCAGGCACTTACCCAAGGTGCCATGCAGTGGGACCAAATCCAAGATCACATGGTTTGGAAGCAAGCTTCTTAACTACAGACCCATGCTTGGGACTATATATATATATATATATATATATATATATATATATATAT
>NC_068983.1:103726835-103732539 GCF_001194135.2 Octopus bimaculoides
CCCCATTTTTAATATATACTGCTCTTTCTATATCTTAGAGTGTGCTTCTTTTGGATTTATTTTTTTACAGACGATATATATATATATATATATATATATATATGTGCCCCTGGACTGGCTCTTGTGCGGGTGGGACATAAAATACACCATTTTGAGCATGGCCAATGCCAATACCGCCTGACTGGCCTTCGTGCCGGTGGCACGTAAAAAGCACCCACTACACTCTCTGAGTGGTTGGCGTTAGGAAGGGCATCCAGCTGTAGAAACTCTGCCAAATCAGATTGGAGCCTGGTGTAGCCATCTGGTTTCACCAGTCCTCAGTCAAATCGTCCAACCCATGCTAGCATGGAAAGCAGACGTTAAACGACGATGATGATGATGATGATATATGCGTCTGTGTGTATACGCATACATATGTATATGTATATATATATACACACACACACACACACACACGTAGGTATATCAGTATGTGTATGCATATATCTTTTTTTCTCACATATCACAGTGATAGATGTAAATATTAACAAGAAAACTGAAAAGCTAGTACTTCATGAACAGACTCCCTCGTGATATTTTTACACTGAATTGCAAATACTCCCTTGTCACTCTTACACTTATAAATGCAGTGAACCAGTGATTGAGTATTCTGGGTTTACCTGTAATCAATGACAACATTGGCCCAAAATTGAGGATAAACATAAACAGAAAATAAGGAATGAGAGGCTGACAATGGTACCTTTTTGCAACAAGTGTGACAAGAGAGAAGGAGGCAGATAGAGAGAGAGAGAGAGAGAGAGAGAGAGAGAGAAAAAATAAAGGGAGAACATGAGAAAGTAAGAAACAATGAAGAGGTTCAGTATTGCTTCACTAAATGGAAAAGGCAGTGGAATATTACATAATCAACAGACAAGAATGTTGTTGTTTTTTTTAGTTTTTTGCTTATGTTTTTACAGTATGTTATCACTGTACTTCCTGTTGTTATTATTATGCATTTAAGGCGGTGAGCTGGCAGAATCATTAGCACACTAGGCAAAATGCTTAGTGGCATTTTGTCCATCTTTACATTCTGAGTTCAAATTCTGCTGAGGTCAGTTTTGCTTTTCCTCCTTTTGGGGTCAATAAATTATCAGCCATGTACTGGGGTTAATAAATTAAATACCAGTCACATACTGGGGTCAATGTAATCGACTTTCCTCTCCCCCAAAATTTCAGGCCTTTTGCCTATAGTTCAGAGGATTATTATGCATTAACAAAAGGCAGTAAGCTGGTAGAATTGTTAGCATGCTGGACAAAATGCTTAGCGGCATTTCATCCATCTTCATGTATTGAGTTCTAATTCCATGGAGGTCGACTTTGCCTTTCATCCTTTTGGGGGTCAGTAAAATAAGTACCAGTTAAACACTAGGGTCAATGTAATTGACTTACCCCTTCCTCAAGTCTGCTGGCCTTGTGCCAAAAATTTGAAACCATTGTTATACATTAACAAAGTATAAGAATATCAGGAAAAAATCCAGAGAATAGTGTTGGTCTATTGTTAATAGATGCATGTATAGACAACATATAGCCAGTACCAACTAATTGTGTGTGTGTGAGTGTGTATCTGTGATTGTAAATCTATTTATTTCCATTATAAACTCATATTTTAAGCTTTCTCTCAAGCCATTTTGAAAAGATTTTAATAAAAACAGTTATTACATTAAAAAGGATTTTCAATAAGAATAGACACAAAGTTATCACTTGAAAAATGATTTTAAATCACCTTGACGTTTGTCAGTGTGAAAATAATTAGTAATAACACAACCAGAAAAGTTCATTCCTATTTCCCTTTAAAACTGAAGAATTTAAATTGGAATCAAACTTTTAAGTTTTATCACTATTTATAATTTTGTTTTAAAGATTGTTAAGTTTATTGCTCAGACTATGTGTACTATCAAAGAACAGATAAGTGCTTTTTTTTTTGTTTTGCTCTGTAACAAACAATTTAGTACAGAATTAAAGAATGTTTCTCTATGCAGAATTTTGACAAATGCCAACTTTTACTGCCAAAACAATTGTTTTTGCTTTTCTATTGCCAGCTCAGTGTTAACATCCTTTTTCTTTTTTCCTGTAGACTGATTTTTATCCAGTTTTTCTTCTAGTTCTGCATATCTCAATGAAATCAATATTCTATCCAATTTAGTTATATGGAAAATGAGATTTTCTTTTATATAACTGGTTTATGTAGGTTTAGGGTTTTAGCAAAGATGCCCTTAGTGATAAGGGAAGAGAAATCATTATGGAAATCTAGACTTTTAAATCCAACATAAGGTCATCAAGACTTCTATTATTATAGATATCGATAGAGTTTGAAGTATTGAAAGGAACTTTGGAAAAATACATGGTTGTGATTGCTATCATCCAGAAGTTATTACTTTGATCTTTTTTTTTATGTGTGTGTTCCATTTACATATTGCTGTTCATGAGAACAACATCAGTTATATAACCAGCTTTGTGAGAAAGTTCATTGATGACCTAAATAAGCGAATATCTGATTAATTTTGACAAACATCACATAATGTTGCTTTCATTCATATTGTTTATGTGAGTTACATAGTCTAGAAGCCTAGGAAGGAAACAGGAAATTGCAATATTCATGCCTTTTCAAAGAGAAGAGGTAATCCAAAGGAAGTGTTAGGTTAGAGTAGTCTGCTGGGCTGGATATTGAGTTACATTTAAAGACAGTATGATGAAATATTATGGCTATAGAAAAAAATCCCAAATCATTGACCAGAAACTATAGCCATCATTGTCATTTGCCATTAGACAGGGCTCAATAATGGCTGTAGAAATGCTAGACAGGGGAAAACTGAGTTCTGCCTTCTCTGGTCTAATATGTTGCAGCAGTTTTCCCTTTATAAGTATACTATAGATTTTATTACCAACAACAGCAGTGACTTCAACAGATTCATAGTCAAAATACAGGTGCAAGTATGGCTGCTTGGTTGAAAAGTGTTCACTTTGCAACCCCATGGCTTCAAGTTCAGTCTCAGTGTATGACATCTTGGACAAGTGTTTTCTACTATAGTTTCAGGTTGACCAATTCCTTGTGAGTGAAGCTGGTTTATGGAAACAATGCAGAAGCTCATTGTATGTATGCGTGTGTGTGTATGTGTGTGTTCTTTTCTGTTTTTAATTATTTAAAATCATTTAAATACTTTCTCAGGGGAAGGAGCTGGTTTCTACCAAAGATACAAAGCTCCAATATTGAAATGTAGTTAACAAAAACAATGTCACATTTTGAACCTGAGAAAAGTCTTGCATATTTATACTCTTCCACTTACAGATTGTATTTGTAATGTGCAAGTTAACTGGTTGATTTCTTTTTCTGAAAATCCTAGCTTATCCAGATTGTTATTTAGGCAAATAGCAAAACCAAGTGCATCAATCATTATTGATATAAATGTGAATTTAAAATATGGATATAGAAGCCGGTTGTCCATAGTCAACTTCTTTCTTTAGTAGGACAGCTGACCTCTATCTATGATGGTACATACTTTTTCTTGTCTGTCCCAAACAACAATATCCAGCCTATTATGTTTACATTTGACATGTTTTGATGGGAATGTTCCACCAGTATTCATTGTGCTAGTATTTGTGCACATATTCAATAACAGGGGGATTCTCTATATTTATTCTACAACAGTCTTTTTTTCTGAATGGCCTTCTATATAATTTTTGTGACAACATGTTGCATAGGGAGGAAGTAGCTTGATGATATTTTTGGGTAGCTGCTAATCACCTGTGTAATGTCTTCCACAGAAACATGACATAATCTACATTTTTGGTTGCATCATGGAATTCTGAAGGCTTCATTGTCTCTTTTGTTGATTAGGTATTTCATAGCAAACTCCAGTTCTTAGATTGCAAATGCATAGCTTTTAAAGTGTGATGTGATGTAGCAGCCATGAATCCAAGAGAGGCTGCGTTTCATGCAAATATTACTATCTTCTTCAAGTCTTCAGGGAAAGATACCCATGCATGATGTTTTTTGTTTTTTTTAGTATGCTGAGCCTTTCATATCCAAGTCTTCTTTGAGGTATTTTGGGAATTGAATGGGAGGCCATAAGGGAGAGAATGCTTTCTGAGGAGTTTGCTGCCAACACCAAGGATATTCTTCTCTTCACTTTTCAGTACTAAGTTTATGTATTTATTTTTACTGCTGTTGTTTAGGAAGTGCTGTCTGAGAGAGGTCATATGACATCTGAAGGCTGTCTACATTGATCTCAAGCCTCTAACTTTTTCATCTCTACTTAGGTAGAACCAGTCAGTATCACTATTTTTGTAGAGATTTCCAGTTCATGTCAGTATTTTGCAGGTTTTAACGTCTATGGAGTGGATTTATTCTACAGACCAGTCAAGTACACCAAATGTTGGAATCAATACCAGTACTGCAAATGCATTGTAGGATGTTGCCTTATTGAAAGACTCACAATCATAATATCGTGGTTTCCATTCCTGGACTGGGTGGTGCATTGTGTTCTTGTGCAAAACACTTCATTTCAAATTGCTTCAGTCCATGCAGGTGATAAAAATGAGTAATTTTATGACGGACCAGTGTCCTATCCAGAAAGGAATATATATGTCAGAGAAACTGGAAAACCAGCCCTATTCTCCTTACTGAGTAATGTGGACTAACCAACCACTATAAACACAAAGACTCTTTCTACTATCAACCCTTAGCTGTTTTACAAGAGATTTTTTAAATTCCAATTGTCTTACAAGACACAGAACTATGGTGTGTATTGTTTATAGGAGATCTAAAAAGGAAATTACCTTTTTAGCTCAAACAGTGTTAAGAGAAAATGCACACAATGCAAACGTTGATGAACACATACATACACACATTCATACACATACATGCATGCATACATACATCCATGAATACATACACACATGCATGCATGCATGCATGCATATGTGCATGCATACAGACACACATGCATACATACATATGTGTATGAATGCATGCATACATACACAATGCAAACATTCATGCACACATACATACACACATGCATATACATACATACATACATACCATACATATATACGTATGTACACGCATACATACATACATACATACATGCATACGTACATACATACATACATACATATGTACGTATGTTCATGCATACATACATACATTGCGGTCCATGGGAAGAGCCGTTTTAACGATGCGTCCTGTCCAGCTCTTCGAAACGCCGGTGTTAAAACGGGGGTAGCTGATGAAGTAGAATGTTCTCTATGTGGCTTGTGTGTTTTCTCATCTACATTTCGTTTGCAATGTCCTGTACCCAGATATACACCTATACATACAGGTGGATGTCGGTATGCACATACCTGTACGTATATATGCATATACTCATTTACTATTTGTTTTTACATGACTGAACGCAGCGTCTCCAATTGTAAGTAGTTTTCGTAACTTCATATTTTCCGACGCTACTCTATCTCTTTCTCTTTCCCTTCCTCATCATTTTTTCCCCCTCTCGTTCTTCCTCTGTTACTACTATGTATCTCTTTTTTCCCCCCTCGTACTTCCTCTCTTTCTCTTTTCCTCTCGTTGCTCACCTATTCTTCTACTTCCTCCCTTTGTTTCTCCCTCCACCACTCTCTCTCTTCTCCTTACACCGGCATGGTCACATGCTTCCGGTCAATAATC
>NC_068983.1:103732549-103734253 GCF_001194135.2 Octopus bimaculoides
TACGTTTCGTTTGCAATGTCCTGTACCCAGATATGCACCTATACATACAGGTGGATGTCGATATGCACATACCTGTACGTATATATGCATATACTCTTTTACTATTTGTTTTTACATACATACATACATACATACATACATACATACATACATTCATACATACATACATACATACATACATACATACATACATACATACACATATATAATGGGATTCCACGCAATTTCTATCTACCACTTTCCACTCAGAAGGCATTGATCAGCCTAAAACTATATTAAAGGACACTTGCCCAAGGTACCATACAGTGAAATACCCCATACCCCAAACCTCTTGGTTATGAAGCAAACTTTTTAACTGTATAGGTATGCATATACACCAATATAAGTGAAACAGCTCCTAACTAGAAATAAAACCAAAATTGTCAAGAATTGAAGCCAGCTAGGATATGGATGTGTGTGGCCAATTCTCTAGATAAGATTTAACAGGGTATCGTACCTACTCATCCTTCTCAACAGTTCGCATCATCTTTTTATTTCTTGATATGTTTGCTTAAATTTCTTTAATGTATAATTAGCATGAAAATAAAATTACATAAATGACACACCATAAAAACATAAGCATCAGGCACACAAAATAACATTATCTTCTTGTTTATTTGTCATGTGATATGTTTTCTGCTTTTTCCATTCAGTCATGTGATGCAATGTCATGATACAGTGTCTCATGTTTAGTATATCTATCTTTCTTGATTCTATCTTTCTTGATTCTATCTTTCTCTGTCCCTGTTCTCCTCTCTCCCACTCTCTCTATCTTTCTCCCTCTCTCTCTCTCTCTCTCCCAGTTGCTTCTTCCAATTGTGGCGGCTGTCTCATCTCTCCCCCATATTAGCATATGTTCCATAATCACCCTCTCTTTAAATAAGTTTTTCGCTCCATCTCATTCTATAGCGACTCCCTTTTTATTTTTATTTTCTCTCACACCTTCTTCATTTCCTAGTTTCTGAACTCACATACTCGTATACATACTCATGTACATACATTCATACACACACATACATGATTACAAACACACACACACACACACACACATACACACACTTCCTTTTGCATCCAGTTCCCTTAGTGCAATATGTGAGCACTTTATAAAAGAGAGGAAGAACAAAAGAATTAGAGAAAGCAAAAAAAGATCTTGAGAGTCACAAAGACACTAGTAGAGAAAGACAATCAGATATGTAAGTTTAGATAGATAGATAGATAGATAGATAGATAGATAGATAGATAGACAGATAGGTAGATAGACAGACAGATAGACAGGCAGACAGATTGATAGATAAATAGATAGAAAGAGAGAAAGAGAGAGAAAGAGACAGAGAAAGAAAGATATATATATATATATATATATATTCCGTTTATATATTTGTTTTGCAAGATTTTTGATGTGAAATCGTGTGTTGAAACAGATGTTGTTGTACTTGGGGATGGTCATATTGCCAGTTTAGCCAATAAAAACACATGCACTGTATATTTGGTGTTAATTTGCTTCAGCTTTATATTACATTACATTACATTAATCCTATTTCAGCCAGAGTTCTTTCGTCACACTAAGAAGAAAGCAAAGGACCACTGATGAGGTCACAGAAGTGTGACGAAAGAACTCTGGCCGAAATAGGATTAATGTAATGTAATGTAATATAAAGCTGAAGC
>NC_068983.1:103734263-103738277 GCF_001194135.2 Octopus bimaculoides
AGAGAGAGAGAGAGAGAGAGAGAGAGAGAGAGAGAGAGAGAGAGAGAAAGAGACAGAGAAAGAAAGAGAGAGAGAGAATTAGATAGATTCATTGAAAGAAGCAGAAAGGTTGTCATGGGGGTTTCCAATTCCTTACAGTCTGTAAAAACAAGAAAATTCCCATGTATGTCTTTGACTAAAGCTAGAATCAATGGAAGATAAAGTCCAAGAAAGCTAATCATGGTGAGCACCAGCAAATGTCAGTAATTAAAATGGGTATCAATGGCTTTGTAATTAATATGGCTTGCTGCATAAGAACTCTGTCACCGATTATTTTTTGTTGTAATTCTTGTTTAGAATTCGATACATAGCCAGGATTAAAACACTCAATGGATGGCGTAACTGTTTAGCATTTAAACCAGCCATATCAAATCAAAGTATCTTATCTGTTTTATGTTGAAACCGACTAGGTCTGGTCTCTCACACATATCCTACCATGTCATTCTAAAAAGAAAGAACCACATCATAGAAACCTGGAAGCTAGATTTCTATCATGGAAATCGGCGGCGAGCTGGCAGAAACGTTAGCACGCCGGGTGAAATGCTTAGCGGTATTTCGTCTGCCGTTACGTTCTGAGTTCAAATTCCGCCGAGGTCGACTTTGCCTTTCATCTTTTCGGGGTCAACAAAATAAGTACCAGTTACGCACTGGGGTCGATGTAATCAACTTAATCCGTTTGTCTGTCCTTGTTTGTCCCCTCTATGTTTAGCCTCTTGTGGGCAATACAGAAATAAGAAATCTGGAAGCTACAATGTCATTGAAAACAATGTGAATTAATAAGCATTACATTTGACAGAAGAATTTGAATGCTAAAGGATTAATACGAAAGAGTGGCAGCCATTTTTTTTTCTTGCTTTTTTTTTACAGGAGCCTCCAGGACTGGTGAGATGAGGGGAAGAAGCCAAGAACTTTCACTCCTTAGGCTGCTGAAATTTCAAGCAGTGCCTAAGGATACTGAGTGTTCCTCAGACCTGATCCGAACACTTGTAATGTAGTGAAGTGTAATTGAGTGCTAAGGACACTCAAGGAGTGTACATGTATGTGTGTGTATGTGTGTGTGCATGTGAGTGCATATGCCTAAGTGCATGCACGTGTGTGTGTTTTGGATAAGTTCAAGTGTAATCAAATAAGATAATCTTCAAGGAGAAAGTGGGGTTGCTAGACAGAAATATTTATATATCTATATATGTCTATATATATATATATATATATATGCCTATATATATATCATCATCATCATCATCGTTAAACGTCTGCTTTCCATGCTAGCATGGGTTGGACGATTTGACTGAGTACTGGCAAGCCAGAATGCTACACCAGGCTCCAATCTGATCTGGCAGAGTTTCTACAGCTGGATGCCCTTCCTAACACCAACCACTCTGAGAGTGTAGTGGGTGCTTTTACGTGCCACCGGTATGAGGGCCAGTCACACGGTACTGGCAACGGCTACATTCAAAAAGGTGTTTTTTACGTGCCACCTGCATGGGAGCCAATCCAGTGGCACTGACAACGAACTTGCTCGAATTTCAAATTCCAAATTCACTTGCCTCAACAGGTCTTCGCAAGCAGGGTTTTTAGTGTCCAATGAAGTAAAGATACGGATTAGTGAGCTGGCTACACTTCTGGCAGAGGTCACAGATTATGCTCTCACTTGCCTTGTTGGGTCTTCTCACATACTGCATATTTCTAAAGGTCCCGGTCACTGCTCATTGCCTCAGTGAGGCCTAAAGTTCGAAGGTCGTGCTTCACCACCTCATCTCAGGTCTTCCTGAGTCTACCTCTTCCACAGGTTCCCTCAACTGCTATCTTCATCCATTCTTGCCACATGTCCATACCAGCGCAATCATCTCTCTTGCATACCACATCTGATGCTTTTTAGGTCTAACTTTTCTCTCAAGGTACTTACACTCTGTCGAGTATGCACACTTACATTACACATTCATCAGAGCATACTGGCTTCGTTTCTTGCAAGCTTACGCATGTCCTCAGCAGTCACGGCCCATGTTTCACTGCCATGTAGCATGGCTGTTCATACACATGCGTCATACAGTCTGCCTTTTACTCTGAGTGAGAGGCCTTTTGTCACCAGCAGAGATAAGAGCTCTCTAAACTTTGCCCAGGCTATTCTTATTCTAGCAGCTACACTTTCAGTGCACCCTCCCCCGCTACAAACTCGGTCACCTAAGTAGCGGAAGCTATCAACTACTTCTAATTTTTCACCCTGGAGTGTGGTAAAGGTTTTCTGCACATTCTCAGTGTTTATTGCTCCTGAGCATTTGCTACACACAAAAACTATCTTGCTAGTTAGCCGTCCTTTGATATTGCTGCACCTCTTATGTGTCCCTAGCTTACACTGGGTACATCTTATGGAGTCTCTACCTCCACCTTTTCTACAGATCGAGCAGGGCTATCTACTTGAAGGGATTTGTGTTTTATCTACCTTCCTACTTATTAGGACTTTGGTTTTAGCTAGGTTGACTCTAAAGCTAGGATCCCAACCTGTTATGTCCACACTTCTTCATCTGGCCAAACTTGTTCTCTCCCTCGACTGTTTCTCATTCGCAGGGGAGTTTTACCAATAGATCCCGAGAGTGGCCATGGGAACAAAAATGGACCCCAACTATGTGAACCTGTTCGTTGGCTATATTGAGGCCCAAATAATTTCAAGATTCACTGGTCCCACTCCCAAACTATATGGTTGTTACATTGATGACTGTACCGGTGCGACCTCACACTCCAGTGAACAACTAGACTCCTTCCTCTCTTTTGTCCAATCCTTCCATCCTGCCCTCGAATTCTCCTGCACTATTTCCAACACTTCTGTTGCCTTTCTTGACATTTCAGTCAACATACACAACTCTGCTCTCACCACCTCCATCCACTACAAACACACCGACTCACACTCATACCTCAACTTTTCCTCCTCCCAGCCTACCCACATCAAGCTTTCCATCCTCTACTCCCAATTCCTCCATCTGTGCAGGCTTTGCAGTGACAACCATGACTTTGAGACTCAGTCTCAACTCATGGCTCGCCACTTCATCCTTCATGGATATCCCCTTACTACTATCCACACAGTCCTTGCCAGAGCATGTTCTTTGGACTGTGCCTTTGCTCTCTTTCCCCACACCCACCCTGCCATTGCCTGTCTCCAGTTTCCCCTCACCAACCACCCCTCCACTTTGCCTCTCCAATGCACCATTCTCCAAGCCTTCCAGCGACTCCAGTCTGACCCCTCCACTATGCACATCTTCCCCAACCTACTCCTTCCTTCCTTCCTTCACAGTTTCTTCCCTAACCCCACTTCCCAACCTGACTCATTCCCCTGCTCCCGCCCACACTGCCATACTTTCCCCTACCTCCCCAACACCATCATCCCCACAGGCACCCATCATCATCCCTATGATACGACTGACTCCTTTACCTGCACTTCTAGCAGCGTCATTTACTGCATCTCCTGCTCTTTCTGCCCTTCTATGTACATTGGTAAAACAGGACACCCCTTGGCTGACCGGTTTGCAGAGCACCCCTGAGACATTAGACTCAGCAATGACACCCCAGTCTTGTGCTATTTCCACTCTGCCAGTCATTTATTACAAGACTTGTCTGTGTTCAGATTGTCTTTGCACAGGAGCCATCCAGACTCCTGCCTTCACCGTGAAAAAGAATTAATCTTCTCTCTTCGTTCTGTTGCGCCACATGGACTCAACTCCCCTCCTCTCTTCATCTGACTCCCCATCTCCTCTCTTCATCTGACACCTACTTCTCTTCACTCTTCCCCACCTCTCCTCACCTCTCCTGCCCTGATACCTACTTCCTTTCTTCACTTCTACCCACTTTCTCTCTTCATTGATACTCCCTCCATCCACACCCAGCACCCACACATCCCACTCCCATATACCCCCTACCCTCCACTTCCAGTCCCACATCCTCACCCCACCCCCATATCCTCACCTCAAACACATACCCCATCCC
>NC_068983.1:103740586-103741516 GCF_001194135.2 Octopus bimaculoides
ATCTATCTCACACACAGCCCCTTGTTATCTTCCCCTTTCTTAGCTCTCCTGAAAAAAGAATTTCTAACTTCCGGTCAGCCATTGTTATGATCGGCCATTATTATGATTGACCGTTGACTGAACACTATTCAATTTTTTTTCTCCGTGTTTTTCTCCTTGTCTCCGTATTCTTTCTGTTGAAGAGCGTAGCTCGAAACGTCAAAGACTTTCCGTATTCCCGAGCGTCATACTAATATATCCTTTTGTTATTTACACCACCTGTCCTCGTCTGTTGTTATTATTTGTATATTCTCCCATATATATATATATATATATATATATAGCCAGTCCTACTGAACACATGGTCGATGCCAGTCCCACCAGACTGGTGCTCCCAGTGTGGTTGATGCCAGTCCCACCAGACTGGTTCCCATGCCGGTGGCACATAAAAGCACCATATGAGTATGGTCGATGCTGACACATGAAAAGCACCTACTACACTCTCAGAGTGGTTGGCATTAGGAAGGGCATCCAGCTGTAGAAACCTTGCCAGATCAGATTAGAGCCTGGTGCAGCCTCCTGGCTTGCCAGTCCTCAGTTAAACCATCCAACACGTGCCAGCATGGAAAGCAAATGTTAAACGATGATGATGATGATGATGATATATATACATATACATATATATATCATCATCATCATCATCATCATCGTTTAACGTCCGCTTTCCATGCTAGCATGGGTTGGATGATTTGACTGAGGACTGGAGAAACCGGATGGCAACACCAGGCTCCAATCTAATTTGGCAGAGTTTCTACAGCTGGATGCCCTTCCTAATGCCAACCACTCAGAGAGTGTAGTGGGTGCGTTTACGTGTCACCCGCACGAAGGCCAGTCAGGCAGTACTGGCAACGGCCATGCTCGAAAATGGTGTCTTTTATGTGTCACCCGCAC
>NC_068983.1:103741974-103744624 GCF_001194135.2 Octopus bimaculoides
AGAGTCCCTTTGTCGCCAGCAGAGGTAAGAGCTCTCTGAACTTTGCCCAGGCTATTCTTATTCTAGCAGCTACACTTTCAGCGCACCCACCCCCACTTCTAACCTGGTCACCCAGATAGCGGAAGCTATCGACTACCTCTAGTTTTTCTCCCTGGAATGAGATAGAAGTTGTTTCCTGTTTGTTTACAGTGTTTATTGCACCTGAACATCTGCCACATACAAAAACTAACTTCGTAGTTAATCTGCCTTTGATATTGCTGCACCTCTTATGTGTCCATAGCTTGCACCGGGTACATCTTATAGAGTTACTACCTACTAAAATTCCTTACACACATTTATACACACACACAGTGACACACATGCATAGACATACATGGACACATACAAACACACACATACTTAGAGAAAGAGAAAGAGTGAGAGATAGTGTGGTAAATATATTTAGAGAAGGGGAAGTTTACAATGAGAAAAGCTTAAAAGACAGATAGTGACAGATAGAGGGACCTTTTCTGTTGCTGTCACTAACGTTGAAATTTTAAAATTAAGTGAAAATCTTCAAATTTGGTATGTTGATGTAATTTTTCATGCTGAATACAATTCTGAGATTCATTCATTCCATAAAAATGGTAGAAAAATGTTACAGAGGTTTAAAGTCTAATCATTTTCACCCAATCAGAAAACAGGATTTGGAAGCTAGCATTTTCTGTTTGATAGTTTTTTTATCCCAAAATAAAAGCAAAAAACATCAACAATGAAGTTTTAATCATAATGAAGGCAAAACAATACAAGGATGAAAGTTGTAAGAAGTTTTAAACAAAAGAAGATTTAATAAAGTCATGTGAAATGATCAAACAGGCATGTAAATAATTTATGTAGAGAGAGATGCTCTTGATATTGCATTACATGTAATATCAAGAGAGTGGGAAGAAGCAGCATGTGTGAGTGAGATATGCATATACAGAGAGACAGACTGACAAAGAGTGTGGTAGATAAATATAAGGGGAAAAGCATAAAAGATAGAGAGAGCCTGATAGACAGATAGAGAGAGGTAGATTTGGTGATTTAAAAGTTGAGTTATTTCTCTAAGCAAATTATATTCTTTTTATTACTAATTACCAATAACCTTTTGTTGACACACGTATTTCGAAAATCAGATCTGTTTTTCTAAAGGTTGCACCATTTCAGAGCCTTTCTGTGCTATACATACATATATATATATATATATATATATATATATATATATATATATATATATATACTCTCATTTATATTGTGTATACATATATATATATATCATCATCATTATCATCATCATCATTTAATGTCCATAGTCCATGATGGTATGGATTGGATGGTTTGATCAGGGCTGGCAAGCTGGAAGGCTGTACCAGACTATAGTCTGATTTGGCATGATTTCTATAGCTGGATGCCCTTCCTAATGCCAACCACTCATGAGTGTAATGGGTGCTTTTATGTTCCACTGTGTGACACCAACATCGGCCATGGCTACAATTTCACTTGGCTTGGCGGATCTTCTCAAGTACAGCATATCGCCTAATAACATCTAGAAGAAGGTGCTTTTTTCACTCACCAAAGTGAACAGAGCTTTGGCCAGGAGAAACTGATGTCATCAGATGATATTCAACATTCGTTAGGTGTTTCGACCCTGAACCATAACAGCCTCCTGTTGGTGGGTCAGTAGAGGTGGCCAAATCACTGTTCCTCATCTTCAGGCTTCCTGCTTAACTCCTCTCTCTTGCTCCAAAGCCAATGAGAGGCTCTTTCAGCTGACTTTCTCATCCTCTATACAGCCACCCTTCACTTGTTTCCTTTCATCCAGTGGCTGTAAGCATCCTCCAAGCTGACTGGGAAAGGAAACCCCTACAGCCAACCTTGACTGGGAAGAACTATAATTGCCATCCTTTCTCGCTGCAATCCTACAGAAGGCTCTCATACTTTGCATGCTTCACTTCATGGGACTGATCACGCCCTTCTTCCTATGGAACTGTGAGCTCAATCAAGATCACTTTCTTGGTCTTTTTAGACCATAAAACCACATCTGGCCTCTGGGTTATATATATATGTATGCAAACTCGAGTCTGTGCGTATCACATAAGGCTAGAGATGGGAACAATGATTTCCCTTCGCAAATGCTAATCGGACACAGACAGTGTGTTGTTAGCCAGCTGGAGGAGATGTCTTCATCTTCCTGGGGCTATAAACAACAGTAGCATTGTCCCCTATGGGTTTGCGACATTTAGGTGGCAAAAATACTTGTCGATTCCTTGCTGCTACTGTTTACGATTCGCTCAGAATTTATTATCGATATATATATATATATATATATATATATATATATATATAGAGAGAGAGAGAGAGAGAGAGAGAGAGATATTAACATATATATCAGTGCATGCATGTGTGTATATATGTTTCAACATTCATGCATGTGCATGTGTGGTTGTGTGTTTGTATTCATCTGTATAAGAATGGGCAGACAACAGGTATGTATATGGGTACATATGTGTAAGAATGAGCAGACATATATATGAATGTCAGTGTCCAAAAATGTGTGTACATTTGTGTGTGTGTGTGTGTGTGTGTGTGTGTGTGTGTGTGTGTGTGTGTGTGTGTGTGTGTGTGTGTGTGT
>NC_068983.1:103744981-103745562 GCF_001194135.2 Octopus bimaculoides
ACGAAACTCATTGAAAGATAACCGAAATATAAATATTATAAACACACACACACACACACACACACACACACACACAGAACAAAATGCGGTTAAAAATCTGTTACACTTTTACTGCTTTCCTTGATGTAGTCATTGGACTGAGTCTATACTGGGGTATCACCATGAAGGGTTTTAACTAATCATGTTGACCCTTGTACTATTTACTTTTAAGTCTGATACTTATCTTGACAATGTCTAATTGACATGATTTTTTTTTAAAAACTGTCTCACCGCAAAAGAGACATAGGAACAGATACATACAAACACACACTCATGCACACACACATGCACACAAAAAGACAAACACAACATACACATACATGCGTATGTGCATATAGGTAGGTGCAGATATGGCCATGTCATTAAGTAGTTCATTTCTGAGCTGCATCATTTTGGGTTCAGTCCCACTAGATGGTGCCTTAGACAAATCTCTTTAAGCATTGCCAACCAAATCTTGTGAGTGGATTTGGCAGACAAAACTGAAAGAAAACTATTACATACATACACACATATATATATATATATATATATATATATATATA
>NC_068983.1:103746797-103752431 GCF_001194135.2 Octopus bimaculoides
TATATATACATACATACATAAAAAGGGTAAAGGGTAAAGACCCCCTTTAGTCATGAATGATCATGGGATTGCACCTAGAAAGTTCCCTTCTGAGGCACAAGTCCAGACAAAGTTGTTTATGGGAGACCAGCAGTCACCCATACATGCCATCTTCACCTCTCCACGCCAAGAGAAAGGATGGCTCTATGCCTACTATTACTCTCACTCTATCATGAGGAATAGTAGGAGAGTCATTGAAAAGTGAGAGAGGGGATCTAAGTGTGATACACTGACACACAGAAATTAGTTTTTGCACTTATTCTATTAGATATATGTATATATGGGTAAAGTGAAGGCATATGGCTCAGTGGTTAGAGCGTTGGGCTCACAATTGTGAGGTAATGAGCTCAATTCCCTGACTGGGCTGTGTTTTGTGTTCTTGAGCAAGACACTTTATTTCATGTTGCTCCAGTTCACTCAGCTGTAGAAATGAGTTGCGATGTCACAGGTGCCAAGTTGTAGTGGCCTTTTCTTTTCTCTTGCATGTATAGATATATACACACACATACATATATATACACATATAAAGAGGGACAAATATTATTCTACACAATTTTATATATCACTCAATGTGGTTAGCCACAACCTGGATTATACTAGAGAGCTTGAACAGTACCTGCCTGGATCTAATATCCCGTTCCATTCACTATATTTATTCTTTGATCTCTTTTGCCTAACTACTAAGTTATGGGAATATAAACAAACCAAAACTAGTTGTCAGTTGGTGATGGGAGACAAACACAGGCACACACAGACATACATACACACACACACATGCATACATACATGCATACATACATACACGCATACATACATACATACACACACATACACACATACGTGCATACATACTGGGTCTTTCTCTATTGGCAAGAAATCTTGACATAAGACTGAATGATGACCTGCATACATACATACATACATACATACATACATACATACATATATACATACATACATACATGTAAACAAACCAATGCCAGTTGTCAAGCAGTGGTGGGAGACAAATGTGGTTAGAAAGACAAACTCTCCCTTTCTTTTTTCCTTTTTTTCCTTCTTTCTTTCTTTCTTTCTTTCTTTCTTTCTTTCTTTCTTTCTTTCTCTCTCTCTCTCTCTCTCTCTCTCACACACACACACAGACACATACACATACACACACACACACATACACGTATGTTGGCTTCTCTCAGTTTCCATCTACCAAATCCACTCACATGGCTTTGGTCAGCCTGAAGCTATAGCTGAAGACACCTGCCCAAAGTGTCATCCAATGAGACTGAACTCAGAACCATGTGGTTAGGAAGCAAACTTCTACCACATGGCCTCACTTGTGACTATATACATACACACACAGGCATGCACACACACACACACACACACACACACACACACACACACATTATATAAAAGGTGCATGGATACATAAGAGTTGCAGCAATATCAGAGGAAGGTTAACAGGGAAAATTGTTTTTGTGCACAGGTACAATCAATGCCAAAAATGTACAGAAAAAAGACTCCATCAAATGCCAGGGAGGAAAACTAGAAGTAGTTGATAGCTTCCATTAACTAGGTGACCAAATGAGTAGCAGAGATGGGTGCTCTGAGAGAGTAGCTGCTAGAATAATAGGCGAGGCAAAGTTCAGAGAGCTCCTATCTCTGTTGGTAACAAAGATGTTCTCCTTCAGAGTGAAAGGCAGATTGTACAATACCTGTGTGTGAACAGCCATGCTACATGGCCGTGAAACAATGGCTGTGACTGCTGAGGACATGCAAAGGCTTGAAATAAATGAAGCTAAAATGCTTTGCTGGATGTGCAATGTCAGTGTGCATGCATGACAGAGTGTAAGTGTCTTGAGAGAAAGGTTGCTGGTGGCACGTAAAAAGCACCCACTCTTGGAGTGGTTGGTGTTAGGAAGGGCGTCCAGCTGTAGAAACCATGCCAAATCAGACTGGAACCGGGGGGAGCTTTTCAGCTTACCAGTTTTGAGTCAAACTGTCCAACCCAAGCCAGCATGGAAAATGGACATTAAATACTGATGATGATGATGCTGATGCTGATATATATAGCTATGCTATATAGCAGTGAAACATGGGCTGTGACTGCTGAGGGCATACGAAGGCTTGAAAGAAATGAATTGAAAGAAATGACATTACCCATCCAGTGAAGCTGGATGGGTCATGTCAGTGTGGATATATGACAGAGTGTAAGTGATCTGAGAGAAAAGCTAGGTACATGGGGCATCACATGTAGTGTGCCATCAAGAATTGCTGAGCTCTAGCTGTTGAGGGAATGTGTGGAAGGAGTAAACTCAGGAAGATGTGGGACAAAGTGGTGAAGAAGGATCTTCAGATGCTGGGACTCACAGAGGGAATGACAGAGAACCAAGCCTTCTGGTAGTTTGCTGTGCTGGAGGAGACACATCAAGCTAAGTAAATACGTGGTCATCCTTGCATACAGGCATGTCCCTTGCATCTCTCTTCAGCTGAGCATTCCTAATATTGTGGGCTCATGTGTGCTGATGCCATGTAAATGCCATGTAAATGCCACATGAAAGCACCCATGCCATTACTGCATAAAAGCACTCTGTACACTCTGTAAAGTGAATGGAGTTAGAAGGGCATCCAGCTATAGAAACCATACCAAAATAGGCATAGAGGCAGTACAGCTCTCCAGCTGATCAGCTCCTGTCAAACTGTCCAGCCCATACCAACATGGAAAAACGGACATTAAATGATGACGATGATGATGATGATATGACTGTGTGGTAAGTAGCTTGCTTACCAACCACGTGGTTCCAGGTTCAGTCCAACTGCGTGGCACCTTGGGCAAGTGTCTTCTACTATAGCCTTGGGCCAACCAAAGCCTTGTGAGTGGATTTGGTAGATGGAAACTGAAAGAAGCCCGTCGTATATATGTATATATATATATATGTATGTGTGTGTGTATATGTTTGTGTGTCTGTGTTTGTCCCCCCAACATCGCTTGACAACCGATGTTGGTGTGTTTATGTCCCCGTAACTTAGCGGTTCGGCTAAAGACATCGATAGAATAAGTACTAGGCTTACAAAGAATAAGACCTGGGGTCGATTAGCTCGACTAAAAGGCGGTGCTCCAGCATGGCCACAGTCAAATGACTGAAACAAATAAAAGAGTAAAAGAGTATATGTGAATGGGCAGATAACAGGTATGTACATGGGTTACATATGTGTAAAAAAGGAGCAAATGTTTGTAAATGTTGAAGAATGTCAATGTCCATGAATAGGAGTGTGTGTTTATGTGTGTTTATGTGTGCACTTAGGTGTGTGTAAATGTGTGCATGCATGTGTGTGCATGCATGTGTGTGTGTGTGTGTGTGTGTGTTTGCACGTGAGTGTTGTGAATAAAGGCAATGTAACCTATGAAGTAATGAATATAAAATATCTTTGAAACAGGATGAAAGATCCCAAGTAAAGAACAGTTGGACAGTCTGGCAGTAAGTACTATTATCATCACTAATTAAGTATGTACTTTAAACCAAGTGAGGTCACCAACCACAATGATCAGAACAAATAGAGATAGCGGCACAGACACTTTCATTATTATAAGTAATAGACAGACAGATACACTCACACACACACACGCACATACAAGTATACACTTGTATATAGACTTATAAGGATGTCGTATATGTATACATCAGTATAAGTGTGTGTGCGTGTGTGTGTGTGTACACAATACACACAGACACATATATTTATAAAAACATAAGTGGTTACATTTTGAATGGAAAAATGAGAAATCTGTGCGTGGGTGTGTGTGTGTGTGTATGTATGTATATAAAAGAGCATAAAGGAAGAAATTAACCTTTGTGACTCAGTTAAGACAAATCCTCAAAAATAGAACAATTTTATGCATCACCCTATTATAATATATAATATATATATATATATATAAATATATATTTATAAACAAAATTAAGGGATCAGCAAACATTTGCTTCACCACATACCGAAGTTCATATCATACCGATGAAGGAAATTGAGTATTATCGATCATAATCCAGAAACGTGTCTATGATTAACTTCGAATGGTTAGTTTTCCTTGTTTTTTCTTCTTGTCTTTGCCTTTGTGAGTTACAAGTAATGCTATCTGTTGGAGTCTCAGCTTTTTTAGCTGCTATTTCTGAACTTCGGTATGTGGTGAAGCAAATGTTTGCTGATCCCTTAATTATGTTTATAAATGTATAAGAACTTTTAAATAAGTTCTCCACCGATAATGGTGTTTACATAGCGAAGGGCTTGGTAAAAATTATTAATTGTTGATTTATTAATAAATTAATAAATTGATAAACCTTTACCCTTTTAATTGTATATAAATATATATATAGACATCTCTTTCTATCTCTTTCTCTGTGTGTGTGTGTGTGTGTGTGTGCGTGTGTGTGTATATATATATATATATATATATATCCTCTTTACTCTTTTACTTGTTTCAGTCATTTGACTGTGGCCATGCTGGAGCACCGCCTTTAGTTGAGCAAATCGACCCCAGGACTTATTCTTTGTAAGCCTAGTACTTATTCTATCAGTCTCTTTTTGCCGAACCGCTAAGTTACGGCGATGTAAACACACCAGCATCGGTTGTCAAGTGATGTTGTGGGGACAAACACAGACACACAAACATATACACACACACATATATATATACATATATACAACGGGCTTCTTTCAGTTTCCGTCTACCAAATCCACTCACAAGGCTTTGGTCGGCCCGAGGCTATAGTAGAAGACACTTGCCCAAGGTGCCACGCAGTGGGAATGAACCCCGAACCATGTTTTTGGTAAGCTGGGCCCAACAATGACACTTCATGCCTTGAGTACATATCAAATTTTATTAAACCTGACCAATATTTTTCAAGCAATGAACAATTTACATCAAAACAATGATATAATTTGTCGACTTGGAACTTATTGGAAAGCTGCATGATAAACAACATTTTTGTATTCCCATTCAGGGGTCAGTACAATTTTGTTTTCTATCTAACCTCTTTATTTCTCTCTCTTTCTTTCTGTTGATTGTTTTCAACCATCACCATCACCAGTACCACCACCATCACCACCACAACTGCCATACACACACCATTCAGACTTCTGACGCTACCCCCTTCAATACCTTTGACATTGCTCCCCCCTTCCCCTCCACCACCATCACCACCACCATCATCACCGTCACCTCTGCATCTATCACAAATACAGCTCATACTATTGCTATCATTCCATTACCATCACAATCGTTAATCTACTACCGCCCTCATAGTCTGTATGCCTGCTATTACTCTCAACCCAGCATGAGGAATAGTAGAAGTAGAATAGTGAGAGAGAGGGTCAAAGTGTGACACATTGACACACAGAAATTCGTTTTGGCATTTATTATATATATATAGGCGTAGGAGTGGCTGTGTGGTAAGTAGCTTGCTTACCAACCACATGGTCCCGGGTTCAGTCCCACTGCGTGGCATCTTGGGTAAGTGTCTTCTACTATAGCCTTGGGCCGACCAAAGCTTTGTGAGTGGATTTGTTAGACAGAAACTGAAAGAAGCCCGTCGTATATATGTA
>NC_068983.1:103753116-103753835 GCF_001194135.2 Octopus bimaculoides
TGTGTGTGTGTGTGTGTGTGTGTGTGTGTGTGTGTGTGTGTGTGTGTGTGTGTGTGTGTGTGTGTACTTTATTTGTGGGATAACAAAAGTACCAGTAGTTTCATTTAAAGGGCTCTTCCCAATTGTTCAAGTATGCCATATCAAAGCGTTGTTACTCATCTCCATTTTGAATGGGGATTTTCATCCAAAATGGAGATGAGTACCAGCACTTCCAAATGGTATGCTTAAACACTTGCGAAGGTCTCTTCCACTTGAAGCCATTGGTTGCCTTGTTAACCCACAATTAAAGAATATTTATCCATCAATGAAGTTTTGGACAATCATTCTCATTGTTCTATATTAGCAGATACATATAATAATAATACACACACACACACACATGCACACACACACACACATATGTGTATGTGTATGTATGCATGTGTGTGTGTATATATATATGTATGTATATATGCATGTATGTGTGTGTATGTATATATATATATGTATATCATCATCATCATCATCGTTTAACGTCCGCTTTCCATGCTAGCATGGGTTGGACGATTTGACTGAGGACTGGCGAAACCGGATGGCAACACCAGGCTCCAGTCTGATTTGGCAGAGTTTCTACAGCTGGATGCCCTTCCTAACGCCAACCACTCAGAGAGTGTAGTGGGTGCTTTTACGTGTCACCCGCACGAAAACGGCCATGCTCGAAATGGTGTCTTTTATGTGCC
>NC_068983.1:103757405-103759454 GCF_001194135.2 Octopus bimaculoides
GTTTGTTTTCCTGTCTTGTTTTTTGTCCACCACTACATTCCTCCATGGCAAGATTTAATTTGTGTATACAAATTTAATTTGCGGTCCATGGGAAGAGCCGTTTTAACGATGCGTCCTGCCCAGCTCTTCGAAACGCCGGTGTTAAAACGGGGGTAGCTGATGAAGTAGAATGTTCTCTATGTGGCTTGTGTGTTTTCTCGTCTCTGTTTTGTTTGCAATGTCCTGTACCCAGATATGCACCTATACATACAGGTGGATGTCGGTATGCACATACCTGTACGTATATATGCATATACTCATTTACTATTTGTTTATATATATACATATATACATGATGGGCTTCTTTCAGTTTCTGTCTACCAGATCCACTCACAAGGTTTTGGTTGGCTTGAGGCTATAATAGAAGACACTTGCCTAAGGTGCCATACAGTGGGACTGAACCCAGAACCACATGGTTGGTAAGCAAGCTACTTACCACACAGCCACTCCTATATATGCATATATATGAATATGTACACACACACACCCACACACTCGCATGTATAGATAATGTGTGTGTGTGTAGATGTGTGTGTGCATGGACATGTGAGTGGGTAAGCTCATGTTCCTTTGGGAACATTGGTGTAAATTCTTTGTGGTTACACCATAAGGGGAGGTAATTAAGGTCAAACTTGACCATTAGTTACGTTGAGATACTTAAAATGAACTCCAAACTAATTATTAGTGGCTCATATAATTAAGCATGTATGCTGTCCATTGACAGAAACTACAAAATTAATAAAAGTATATGATAAATATAAATACAATTATCCATCAACAGATACATAAATTAGATAAATTTATAACAACTGAGTCATTCTTGCTTCATAGAAGGAAATTATCAAAGTGAATTTACTAATTTACTGAAATTTCTGAATTATTTTCTCTCATTTTTCTAAGACACATTCCTCTGTACAGCACGTATTATGAAGAGGGTTGTCTTAGCAGCATTATAGGTCCCTATTCAATTCAGTGCAGTAGGCCCTATAGTATTTATTTATTGACAGCAAACTATGACATACATAGATAAGAGTTAGGCCATTAAACCTGTAAATCAACCTAAAGACAACTGCCCAGTATGCCCATGCCTTGCAATGGCACTGATTATTATTGTCACCCACAATTCAATGCTAGATCTGTCATAAACCTACAGGCTCACTCTGCCAGAACTTATCTTGGTTTGCATAGTGCATAAATGATCAATGCGTAGGTAGAAACTCTATAAGATGCACCAAGTGCAAGCTATGGACACATAAGTGGTGCAGCAATATCAAAGGAAGGTTAACTAGGAAGTTAGTCTTTGTTTGTAGCAGATGTTCAGGAGCAATAAACACTGTAAATGTGCAGAAAACAACTTCTGCCACATTCCAGGGAGAAAAACTAGATGTAGTTGATAGCTTTCGCTATGTAGGTGACCAAGTTAGTAGTGGGGGAGGGTGCACTGAAAATGTAGCTGCTAGAATACGAATAGCCTGGGCAAAGTTCAGAGAGCTCTTACCTCTGCTGGTGACAAAGGGTCTCTCTCTCAGACTAAAAGGCAGACTGTATGACACATCTGTATAAACAGCCATGCTACATGGCAGTGAAACATGGGCCGTGACTGCTGAAGAGATGTGTAGGCTTACAAGGAATGAAGCCAGTATGCTCTGATGGATGTGTAATGTCAGTGTGCATACTAGACAGAGTGTAAGTGCCTTGAGAGAAAAACTGAACCTAAGAAGCATCAGTTGTGGTGTGCAAGAGAGACGATTGTGCTGGTATGGTCATGTGGCGAGAATGGATGAGGATAGCTGTGTGAAAAAGTGCCACACCCTAGCAGTGGAGGGAACCTGTGGAAGAGGTAAGCCCAGGAAGACCTGGAATGAGGTGGTGAGGCCCGATTCGAACATTGGGTCTCACCGAGGCGATGACTTCTGACCGAGACCTTTGAAAATATACTGTGCAAGAGAAGATCCGGGTAAGCCAAGTGAGACCTAAATCCAAGGCCTCTGCCAAGGGTGTAGCCAGCCC
>NC_068983.1:103759470-103760692 GCF_001194135.2 Octopus bimaculoides
TTATGCGTACCTTTCCTTCATTGGACACTAAACTCCGCTTGCGAAGACCTATTGGGGCAAGCAGGACAAGCGAAAGCGAAATCGTGATGGCACCTGTGCCCAGCGTCGCCTTCCTGGCACTTGTGCCGGTGGCACATGTAGAGACATTCAAGCAAGATCATTGCCAGTGCCGCTGGACTGGCTCCTGTGGAGGTGCAGCGTAAAATACACCATTTTGAGTGTGGCCATTGCCAGTACCACCTGACTAGCCTTCGTGCCGGTGGCACGTAAAAGCACCCACTACACTCTCGGAGTGGTTGGCGTTAGGAAGGGCATCCAGCTGTAGAAACTCTGCCAAATCAGATTGGAGCCTGGTGTAGCCATCTGGTTCACCAGTCCTCAGTCAAATCGTCCAACCCATGCTAACATGGAAAGCGGACGTTAAACGATGATGATGATGATGATGATGATGATGATGAACAGGACATTAGTCTGTCAGTAACAGCCCCTAGCTGTTACTAGTATATATTTTCCACCAGCTAGACTGGAGCAATGTAGATAAAGTGTTATTCTCAAGAACACAACATGCCAAACAGTCTGGCAATAGGAACCATGATTTTACAATGATGATTCCAAAACATAATCACTAAGCCATGTGCTTTCACAATCACATATCTCTTAATAATAAACTGGGTGGGTGGGCTGGATTGTTAATAACACACACATGTTGTCACACACACACACACACACACACACACTCACACACACATATGAGTGTACATATATATTTACTCTCTCATTTCACTGTATTATGTATCTTGTGTAAGAAAGAATGATTTTGGACCTACCCATATTCAATTCCTCCCTACCAACATTCTTATCACACAGTACCACTTTTGCCCATCCTACAAAGGATTAAATCTGATCCCGTTTGTACCCCATGCACTTTAGTGTCACCCTATATATATATATATATATATGCGTGTGCACATGTGTGTGTGTACATTTATGTATTTGATTTGCAAGATTCTTGATGTGAAATCATGTGTTGAAGCAGATATTGTTACACTTGAGGATGGTCATATTTTGCCAGTTAAACACACACACACACTATATAGTTTGTCTTCACATCAGCTTTATTACTAATAAAAATAATAAAGCTGAATGGAAGACAAAAAACATATGTGTGTGTGTGTGTATATATATGTATGTATGTATGTGTGTGTATATATATAAATATATA
>NC_068983.1:103761682-103763440 GCF_001194135.2 Octopus bimaculoides
CATATATATATAAACCCATGCTAGCATGAAAAAGTGGACGTTAAACGATGATGATGATGATGATGATGATGATATACAGAGAAAAAGAGAGATATAAACAGATACAGATATGTATATATACACACACGCACACATATATATTGATAATGACATAGATATATATGTAAACGCATACACACTCACACATGCACACATAGCCACACACATACACATATACATACACACACACAATCATATGCATATGTCATCATCATCATTTAGTATCTTTGCTCCATGCTGGCATGTGTTGGATGGTTTCACAACATCCAATAGGTCCAAGAATTACATTGTGCTCTGTTGTCTACTTTGACATGGTTCCTACGGCTGGATGCTCTTCCTAATGCCAACCACTTGGTAGCATGTATTAGGTACTTTTCTCATGCCACCAGCACTGGTGAGGTCACCATGGCAGCTTGCAAGACTATGAGCCCCAAGAGAAAGACAGTGTCATGCTTGGAGGTGATAGGTTAAGGTATGAGAGAATGGGGCAGAGCAGAAGAGGTGTTTTGTTTTGCTGTAGAAGAACAACATGGCTACTCACATTTTAGAAGAAAGGGCGGGAAGGATCAAGTGGAGATGGAAAGAGATAAGAAAAGTGGGAGGTGAGGCATCTGGTTAGACCCTTAAGGTAGAAGGTGAGTAGAAGTGAATGGGTACAAGAACTGGAAGCGTGGGTGCATGGTGATTGCATGAAGGTATAGGAGAGTAAGAAATGAGGACGGGCGAGGCAGTAAATATAATGAATGTATTCAAATTATGACAAACGTAAATAAACAAACGAAGTTTGCTTTTAGAAGTGTTGAGATGTATTAGAAAGTTAAAGAAGTGATTTTAAATTCTCAATCGAAGAATAATGCTAATAATATAGCCTGAACAGGATAAACTACCCCTATTTTGCAGAGTAAAGTGTAGGTGGCTAGCTGTGGACTCGAACTCACACCCCCATGATAACGCGTCACGATGCTTTGACCGATTAAGCTAGACTACCAACTACAAATTCCTCTGCAAATTTAAGATATATAAATCTCACTTTATGAGACGCTCTCATATGTTAAATTCAAATTACGACAAACGTAAATAAACAAACGAAGTTTGCTTTTAGAAGCCTTGAGATGTATTAGAAGATTAAAGAAGTGATTTTAAATTCTCAATCACAGAATAATGCTAATAATATAGCCTGAACAGGATAAACTACCCCTATTCTGCGATTGAGAATTTAAAATCACTTCTTTAACTTTATAATGAATGAAGAAAAAAGAAACCTTGATGAACTCCTACTTTCATGCTGAATTTGTCATTGAAATCATTGCATTACTTTTACTTTACTTACTGTATCTTTGTACATACATATCTCGTACAATGCTCAGAAGCCATTTATTTTGGATCTAGTTTCCTGATGGACCACCAAATTACTGAACTGGTACCCTGTCAAATGCCATCTCCAAATTAACAGAAACCAGGAACAGAGATTTATTCGTAGCCGAGTATTTCTCCTGTTGTTGCCTCACTTGGAAGATTGTATCAGTGGTGCTTCTTCTGGGCCTAAAACAAATTGTATCTCATCTGGGTCTTCTGAGTCAGAAATCAGCTGTGCTATGACTCCATGACCTTCATAATCTGATCCAGTAGTTTGATTCCTTTAGCATTTCCTCTCTCTCTCTCTCTCTCTCTCTCTCTCTATGTATATATATATATATATATATATATATATATATATAT
>NC_068983.1:103763650-103764928 GCF_001194135.2 Octopus bimaculoides
GTATATATATGTGTGTGTATATATATATATATGTATGTGTTTATGTGTTTGTGTGTCTGTGTTTGTCCCCCCCAACATCGCTTGACAACTGATGCCGGTGTGTTTACGTCCCTGTAACTTAGCGGTTCGGCAAAAGAGACCGATAGAATAAGTACTAGGCTTCCAAAGAATAAGTCCTGGGGTCGATTTGCTCGACTAAAGGCGGTGCTCCAGCTTGGCCACAGTCAAAAAGACTGAAACAAGTAAAAGAGTAAAAGAGTAAAGAGTATATGTCTATCTATCTATCTATCTATCTATCTATCTATCTATCTATCTATCTAAGGCAACTCCTTTGCCTTTTACAATGATACTGCTATGCCAATATTTGGTATGACACCTTCCTGTTTAACTTGATTAACTATCTGGATAGTGATCAGATATCCTACCTTACCTGATATTCTCAGCATCTTTGCAACTATCTCTGATGGATCTGCTGCTTTCTCTTGCTTCATGTTCTTAAACACTCTATCTACCAGGCTGCAGTTAACTTGAATTGCTATTCCCTCCATAGAATCAGCATGAGGTAGCCCGCACACACTCATTTATATTTAAATGGCACTCTATCGGTTACGAAACAAGGGTTCCAGTTATTCCGATCAATGGAACAACCTGCTTGTGAAATTAAGTTGCAAGTGGCTGAACACTCCACAAACATATGTACCCTTAATGGAGTTCTCAGAGAGATTCTGCAAGATACAGAGTGTGACAAGGCTGGCTCTTTGAATTACAGGTACAACTCACTTTTGCCAGCTAAGTTAACTAAAGCAATATGGAATAAAGTGTCTTGCTCAAGGATGCAACACACCACCAGGAATCAAACTTATGACCTTATACTCACTAAGCCATGTGACTTCACTACACATTTATACACATACATACATACATGCATTCATACACACTTATATAGACAGATAGAGAAATAATCTACAAATAGACAGATAGATAGATAGATATATAGATAGATAGATAGATAGATAGATAGATAGATAGATAGATAGACAGACAGATAGATTGACAGATAGACAGACAGATAGATAGATAAATAGACAGACAGATAGATAGACAGACAGACAGACAGACAGACAGATAGAAAGATAGACAGACAGACAGATTGATAGATAGATAGATAGATAGATAGATAGATAGATAGGTTTCTTTATTAGCCACACAGGGCTCAACACAGAGGGGACAAAATACAAATGTAGAGTTTTTTCTTTTCGAGGGGGGCGAAAACAAAGC
>NC_068983.1:103765395-103768837 GCF_001194135.2 Octopus bimaculoides
CTCTCTCTCTCTCTCTCTCTCTCTCTCTCTCTCTCTCTCTCTCTCATACACACACACACACATACGCTCATGCACACATGCTTCCTGTTTCATTCCTTTAGTGCAGTGGTTTGGTATATGAAGTGCTATCTCAGGCATGAATTACTTAAAGAGGGTGTTTTAGCTAATGGAAGGTAGTATTTCTAACACTCTTCAAAAATCATATTGTTGTGAGTTATTTTATTTTGTATTCTTCTATTCTTTAATTCTTTTACTTGTTTCAGTCATTTGACTGTGGCCATGCTAGAGCACCGCCTTTAGTCGATCATATTGACCCCACGACTTATTCTTTGTAAACCTAGTACTTATTCTATTGGTCTCTTTTGCCGAACCGCTATGTTACGGGGACGTAAACACACCAGCATCAGTTATCAAGCGATGATGGGGGGACAAACACTCACACACACACACACACACACATATATATAGGGAGAATTCACAAAAAAAAACAAAAGACAAAGACAGGTGGTATAGAAAACAAACAGATGTATTAGTATAACACTCAGGAAGTGAAAACATCTTTAATGTTTTGAGCCTACGCTCTTCGACAGAAAGGAACACAGAAAGAAACAAGGAGAGAAAAACAAGAATGTGTAGTGGATAGCGATCTATATATGATAGACTTCTTTCAGTTTCCGTCTACCAAATCCACTCACAAGGCTTTGGTCAGCCCAAGGCTATAGTAGAAGACACTTGCCCAAAGTACCATGCAGTGGGACTGAACCCGGAACCATGTGGTTGGAAAGCAAGCTACTTACCACACAGCCACTCCTGCGCCTATGTTGAAGATTCTCAAAACAAATGTGAAATATATTTGTGCCAGAATATTTTAAGATGGAGTATTACTGAATGTATTACAAACAGACAGCTTTTCAATGTACTTCCTGAGCCACAAGATATTTTCTAATAAAGCAATAAAACCAAGCCAAATGCCAGAACGTTTTACTACACAGTATTCAAAATATTAAGATATGCTTATTGAATATTTTCAAAAACACTTAGAAGCATTTAAATACTGATGCAAAAAGCAAAAATGGTTTAACTGCAGTTTATTGTAAAAGCACAACTAGTTGCAAATAGTAGGAACCATGGTATTGGTACTTTGATAATACTCTCAATCAAAGAATTATCTCAACAGGATTCAATTATTCAATTGAGGTTATAAAAACACAACTTCTTAGCAATACCACAGTAAGGTAATGCACATACATACACACACACATGCACACACACACACACACACATACACATATACATATATGTATATATTTATAAATAAATATATATATATGCATACATACATACATACATACATACATATATACATACATACATAGATACATACATAATACATACATACATACATGCATACATATATATAAAACAATGAGATGAGACTGGAAAAAACAAAATGTTATGCAATGAACTTCAGTAGCTTACTGCTGTTTTTGCTATAAGATGTGGTGGAGTCTTAGTTGAATATCAGGATAACATTCTATAGCTTCATCAGAGCCTTGGATATGAGGTGCACTTTATTTGTGAAAGTTACATTTTCATAACAAACAGGCATTAAGAGTGAAGGTTTATGTTGATGGTTATAGAAATTCCTATCCCAAGATACACACACAAACGTGCACACACTCACACACACACACACACGCACGCACACACACACACACACACACACACATGTATGTATGTATATCAAAGTATACAGGAGTGGCTGTGTGGTAAGAAGCTTACTTCGCAACTGCATGGTTCCAGGTTCAGTCCCACTGTGTAACACCTCGGGCAAGTGTCTTCTACTATAGCCTCTGGCCAACCAAAGCCTTGTGAGTGGATTTGGTAGAAGGAAATTGAAACAAGCCTGTCGTGTATGTGTGTGTGTGTGTGTGTGTGTGTGTGTGTGTGTGTGTGTGTGTGTGTGTGTGTGTGTGTGTGTGTGTGTGTGTGTGTGTGTGTGTGTGTGTGTGTGTGTGTGTGTGTGTATTTGTGTATTTGTGTTTGTCCTCCAACCATTGCTTGACAATTGATATTGATGTATTTATGTCCCCAAAACTTAGTGGTTCAGTAAAAGAGACTGATAGAATAAGTACCAGGCTTACAAAGAATAAGTCCTGGAGTTGATTTGTTTGACTAAAGGCAGTGCTCCAGCATGGCTGCAGTCAAATGACTGAAACAAGTGAAAGGAAAAAGAATAGTATTATGAAATTATAGATCCATTTCAGCTGATCTTACAGCTGGGTTTCACACTAGATATTACATAATCAAACATTAGATAATAGCATTGTTAAATAACACCTTATGCTCCTCAGAGATAGCAGTTATAAAAAAATATGGTGACAGATTCTTAGACAACAATACAACTATACATACATACATACATACATACATACATACATACATGCATACATATATATTATATATAAAATCAAAATAAGCAACAGGATATCAAAAAGTGATGCAGTATGACCGTTTCAATTGGCTCCATTTAATTGAACAATGCAATCATTACATCAATTTAAATGCAATGCTATCATCAGATGCACTAATTATAAATAGAATTTTGACTAGTTGGACACATTAATATAATTTTCCTCAAATACTTTAAAAGAGCAAGATGGAAGAAATTCATGTTGCTGCTATTGTAGTTAAGAATAGACTACATTTCCAAGAATGGCTTGAAGCTTGTAAAGGATTGTGGTTCATTTCTAATTTATTTGTCCTTTTATCAACGACTAAATCAAAGACTGCAGGACTGCCTCTGTTTAGAATGAAGGGCAAGAGTTAGTTGACAGCTGAGGAAAAGGGATACATAAGACAATGTTTATGACCTTACCTAGCCATGAGCTGTCATGATTTTATTCACTTTACTTCGAGCTGTAGGATAATACCGACTGACTTGGTGTTTCAACTTAAGTACCTAGTTCAACTGAATCTCAAATATATTATATATATATATATATTATATTATATGTATTTATTTTCTCTTAGTTAATAATTAACTCGGACAAAATAAATTGGTTAATAGATACCAGGGTAGCAAAGATCACAAAATGACTGTGGTGTAACTCCTGTTTATGAGGTAGAAACTCCTTGTTATTTTGGGTACTTAAGTAAATATATAAATTTAGTAAATGGAGTAAAACGCATATGTTAACTGAATACTTTTATTTCCAACATATGTTTCGAAGATTACAAATTATACCTTCCATAGGAATAGGTGATGTTGATAAGAATGTAATCTTCTCTTCAGGGAAATGCATTTCTCTGCAGAGAAGATTACATTCTTATCAACATCACCTATTCCTATGGAAGGTATAATTTGTAATCTTCGAAACATATGTTGGAAATAAAAGTATTCAGTTAACATATGCGTTTTACTCCATTTATAAATTCATAT
>NC_068983.1:103769133-103772562 GCF_001194135.2 Octopus bimaculoides
GTATTGGCACTTATCAAATGCATGAAACTCTCAGGCCTTGAGTCACTCTGTTACTTCTGCTAAATATAAAAAAAAAATATATATATATATATACTTATATTTTGAGTTCTATTTTTCCTGTTTGCATCACCATAATTGTGTATGTATGTATGTGTGTGTGTGTATATATATATATATATATATATATATATATATATATATATATATATACACACACATATGAGTTGTCTAACAGTCCATAATTCAGGGAAAAGATGTTATCTGTCAATAAGTGCGTATATTATCTGAAATGTACTGTATTATATATCCATCATGGCTGATTTTTACCAATTGGTTTTGTGCTAAGAATACAACTGAGTGTTAGGTAACAATCCAATTATATAACCTTACGCTCATCAGAGTTAGCCAATATACAAAGGAATATGGGGACTGCTCTCTTTCATCAGAGATGAATGGATACATCCAGTTTGCGGTAGCTGTGAAAATGATGGGGAAATGAAAATGAGCAAGGTGTTAGGTTAGGAGTTATGTCCCTTGGCTGGATTCGCTGTAAAGCTGGTAAGAGTTATCTTGAAGCGTTTGCGGGGAAATGTGTGCATTATTAAGTGTGGTGCTCCTGTGGGGATGAGATATGTGATTTGTGTAGTAGTGACATATGTATAATTTTTTCCAGGGGTGTAGGCATATATAATTGTGTTTGTTAGTCTGTTTTTTTTTCTGTATTGGTTAAGGTGATGGGGGCTTTATGTTAGCATGTGTGTGTAGGGGTACAGCATGTGTGTGGGAGGTTTATATATGTGGGGGTGCAATGTATGAGCAAAGGGATATATTGGCGGGGGGAAGAACAGTCTATTTGATAGGTGTCTACCTTGTTGAGGCATGCATGTATGTATGTGAGTACATAGGTGTATGCTCTGGTCAAAATCTTTCCCAGGCTCGAGGGTGTTGGTAGAAGGCTGAAGTGGGAGGGACTGGTGTTTGTAGTCATGGTGGGGCATGCAGGTACAATAGAATGCACTTCGTTTCATGTGGGTAAGGATTAAACACCTCACTTATGCTATTCAGGTAATTATCCAGGCACTGGGTACCCTTTAAAATCATTCTCTTCTCAGCCAAGTATAATCTGCACTTCCTGCTGCTATTGAAGTATGGTTTACATTTCTCCAGGATCTTCCACTTTATGTTGTACTCTGTGGCACTTTCTTTCAGAGACCAAATGTGCTTGGCTAGAGTTGTGGCATTGTGTCTCTCTGAGATGTTGAAGGACTTGTGGTTGTTAAAGTGGGTTCTGAAAGACCTTCCGTTGCTCCCACAAACTTGCACCAAGCAATGTTATTCATTTTAAATCTTGTTACAGGTATCAATGGCATTATATTTACCTTTGTGGAATCATTTTTTGCTAATAATGATATAACCTTAAACAATATTATTGGACTTACTACCAATGGAGAGGCACCACCAATGATAGGTTGCTATTGCAGTTTTCTTGTTAACTTAAAGAAAAAAGTGCAAATCATTTTGTGTGGTACATGGGTAACATATCGTTGGAAAGCAGTTGAGTGCAAGTCATCATTCATCATTTATCACAGTAATTAAGGCTGTAATCAAATTACAGAGATGATAAAATGATTCAACAGCTATGCTAGGACAATAACGAGCAATTTATTGAAGTTAGTGTTACAGAAATTTATGGGATCTTAAAGGATGCATGCTTGAATTGTTTTGTTAAATTGTATGAGAATGACATGTTGTTTCTTGAAAGTGATAGTGAATTGATCTCTGCCAACACATACAAACAAATGCCACATTTTATGTAACTGAAAGTTTTAAGAAATGTAATGAAATTAGTATGCATCTTCAAGGAGATAATATAGCATTTCTTTTTTACTTTATCATTCTTTCATTGGTTTATTGTTTCACTTATTTCGATGTGACTATGCTGAAGCACAGCTTTGAAAGGCTTTAATTGATGAAATTGATCTCAGTACTTATTCTTAAGATCTGTTCAGCATTGTAGAACCCTAGGCAAATCAATGTCCATGGGTGTATATTACTTATTTATTGACAGCAAGCCACAACATAAATATAAGAGGGGTGATGAAAAATTCCTAGCTTTGGGTAAAAGAAAATACAGGAGGATCAGTTAATTATGATTTTATTCAACATGTTCCCGTCTCAGATTCACACACTTATTGCAGTGGCCTTTAGTTTTTCTAAGCCCTGTAAAAGAACTCGGAAGGCTGGGCCTCCAACCAGTCCTTTCACTATACCTTTAGAGTGGGGAAATTTTTCAATACTAACTCATAGATTAGAATTGGGCCTTTAGACCTGTGTAAAGTCCTCAGGCAACTGGCCGGTGTGTTTATACCTTAAGACAACACTGGGTCTAGTACTTATTTTATTGAGTCTCTTTTTCTGGTGAGCCTCTAAGTTATGTGGCAGTAAATAAACCAGCACTGGTTGCCAAGCAGTGGGAAACAAACACAAATGTGTAGATGTATTGACTGGCAGTATACAGTGCTATAGAAGCCCCACAAGCTTGGCAAACATGTTGAAATAAAGGAAACAAAAGAGGATGTGATATTTTGTGTCCTACCAAACCTATATTTGTTTCCTTACTCACATCTTAGACCCCACCCCCAGCTCTCATCCACCTGTTGCTTACTTCCCTTCCATCACCCTTTTGTCCATCTCACCATCGTTTCACTCATCACCTCATCTCTTGTACTGATTCCATCAGTCTCCTCCTACTGCCTCCATCACCCTTTACTAAGATTATGTACAAGAGACTGTCTCAGATCTTTCTTATCTCTCCATCATATGCTCCTATAAAAGAATGTATAAAAGAATGCATTAAATTATCTATATTCACTACAACCATCACTCTTTCTCTCTCTCTCTCTCTCTCTCTCTCTCTCTCTCTCTCTCTCTCTCTCTCTCCCCTCTCTCTCTCTTTCTCTCCCCCCTGCTCTCTCTTTCTCCCCCCCTCTCTCTTCTGAATCATTTTAAATGTCGATCACCACCTACACTGCCTCTTGTTCCATCACTTACTCTTGCCTATGTCCACCTCTGCTATTATTAACCACTCCTTTCCCATCTGTAACCTCTACTCAAACACCCAAAATTTAATTTCAACAGAATCAGGCTCAAGAATCTTATCAAATGAAGGGTAATTTCAATAAAATATAACATATCAAACAAGTTATGTAACATTTTGTTCAGGGGGTGGGTCTTTTGCAATTTAAATATTGATGGGTATTTTGGAAATATTGGCTCAGTGGTTAGAGTGTTGGGCTCATAATCATGAGGTACTGAGTTCAATTCCTGGACTGGGCTGTGTGTTGTGTTCTTGAACAAGACGCTTTATTTCACGTTGCTCCAGTTCACTCAACTGTAGAAATGAGTTGTGATGTCACTGGTGCCAAGCTG
>NC_068983.1:103772972-103776537 GCF_001194135.2 Octopus bimaculoides
TTCCAGTTGATCCGATCAACAGAACAGCCTGCTCACGAAATTAACGTGCAAGTAGCTGATCACTCCACAGACACGTGTACCCTTAACGTAGTTCTCGGGGATATTCAGCGTGACACAGTGTGACAAGGCTGACCCTTTGAATTACAGGCACAACAGAAACAGGAGGTAAGAGAAAGTTGTGGTGGAAGAGTACAGCAGGGTTCGCCACCATCCCCTGCCGGAGCCTCGTGGAGCTTTAGGTATTTTTGCTCAATAAACACTCACAAGGCCTGGTCTGGGAATCGAAACCGTGATCCTATGACCGCGAGTCCGCTGCCCTAACCACTGGGCCATTGTGTCTCCACAATCATTCTAAATATGAAGAAGAGAAAATGCAGGTTGAAACTGATTCTGTTACTTTATTGATGGAACTGTAGGCAAATAAGCAAAAAATGATTATTCAATGTTATAGAAGCATTCATTCTTGGTAGTGTTGTAGTTCAGCCCTCATAGAATCATAGAATTAATATTTCTAATTATTTTTGCGTTTCAATTATTTTAAAAGTAATTGAGAATTTGGAGGGATTCAGTAACATTATTAACTTTTACGTTGAGTTAGTGTTTAAAGTATAACTTGACAAACAAGGTTCTTACATAGAAATATGATGGTCATAGAGATAGCACTATTTAAATTGAGTGGTTTTGGATAATGGAACCAGTGGTTTCAGGTAGGTTGATATCTGAGAGTTAAAATTATTTTTTCCAAGTGTGACTGTAAGGTAAGAAGTTTGCTTCCCAATCACCTGGTTCCAGGTTCAGTCCCAGTGCATGACACTTAGGGCAAATGTCTCCTACTATAGCCTCGGGCTGACCAAAGACTTGCAAGTGGATTTGGTAGACAGAAACTGAAAGAAGCTCATTGTATATATTCTTTTATTCTTTTATTTGTTTCAGTCATTTGACTGCAGCCATGCTGCAGCACAGTCTTTAGTTGAACAAGTCGGCCCCAGGACTTATTCTTCGTAAGCATAGTACTTATTCTATTGGTCTCTTTCGCCAAACCGCTAAGTTACGAGTACATAAACACACCAACATCAGTTGTCAAGCAATGGTGGTGGGGACAACCACAAACGCACTAACACATACATACATACATACATACATTGATCCTAGTATTTGACTAATATTTCATTATTGACGCAAGATTGATAAAAGCCAAATTTGACCTCAGCCGTATTTGAACCCAGAATGTAAAGAGCTAGAAGAGATATCACAAGGCACTTGGTCCAGTGCTCTAATGATTCTGCCAGCTCCCCAAGATAGTATAATTAATATCAGAATCTTACTCTGTCAGAATGACTTTATACCTGTTCCATGAAAATGTATTGTGAATTCATGCTAAAAGAACTTGTAATCAAGATCCTATAGGTAATTTTTGAGGTAATTAACTCAGTCAGAGGATACTGGACTTTTACAGAGGCAAAAGTTATAGGAACAAGGTAGATAGAAATCTCTGTAATGAAAACTAGCTGAACTCCAATCTGTTCCATGGAAAACGGTGTTAAATTGATGATCTAGGCATTTAACCCAATGTTTCTTAAAGAGGAAGGCTGTGAGAATTGAAAAAAAAAGAGGCAGATAAATAGCCTTTCTTTCTTTTACTTTCTTTTACTTGTTTCAGTCATTTGACTGTGACCATGCTGGAGCACCACCTTTAGTCGAGCAAATCGATCCCAGGACTTATTCTTTGTAAGCCTAGTACTTATTCTATCGGTCTCTTTTTGCCGAACAGCTAAGTTACGGGGGACATAAACACACCAGCATCGGTTGTCAAGCGATGTTGGGGGGGTCAAACACAGACACACAAACACAATATATATATACATATATACGACGGGCTTCTTTCAGTTTCCGTCTACCAAATCCACTCACAAGGCTTTGGTCGGCCCGAGGCTATAGTAGAAGACACTTGCCCAAGATGCCATGCAGTAGGACTGAACCCGGAACCATGTGGTTGGTAAGCAAGCTACTTACCACGCAGCCACTCCTAACAAAATTAAGATGGATTTAGACATCTGAATTTTGTCTAACACTATGGTGAAAATGAAGAAAGAAAAATTATATAGATGCAAATTATTTTCTTGATGAAGAAGAAGGATCCACTTGGTTTTCCTCAGATCATTAGAGCTATGACCAAAGACGTTCCTGCCATGACTGTCCTGTCTTTATTCAGACAGTGTATCAATAATTATGTTATCCAGTGAGTCTTTCTTCCTTTTTTGAACATCTTTTATCTTTTACTTGTTTCAGCCATTAGACTGTGGTCATGTTGGGGCATCGCCTGAACAATTTTTTGGTTGAATAAATTGACCCCAGTACTTATTTTTTTTATTAAGCCTGTGCTTACTCCATTGGCCTCTTTTGCCGAACTGCTAAGTTACGGAGACATAAACACACCAACACCACTTGCTAAGCAGTGGTGGGGAACAAACACAGACACAAACGCAGACACAAAGACACACACACACACACACACACACACACACACACACAGATAAATAGATAGATAGATAGATAGATAGATAGATAGATAGATAGATAGATGACAGGCTTCTTTCAGTTTCCATCTACAAATACACTCGCAAAGCTTTGGTCAGGCTGATGCCATAATAGAAGATACTTGCCCAAGATACCACACAGTGGGACTGAACTCTGAAAGATGTGGTTGGGAAGCAAGCTTATCACACAGCCATTTTGCATAAGATTTAAGGGATATTTAGCTACTATTTCAAACAGGTTGAACAACCACATATCTGATCTATGTGACATAGATGGTGATGTGATGGTAGTAATGATGGTGATGGAGATGAGGACAAGGATGAGCAGTGGCAACGGGAGAACGTTTGACTATGAACCATGTTTGTAAGTATATGTAGCAATATCATATAAAAAAAAAAAAAATGAGCACCTCAGTCAACCAACACTGCTTTGTTGTAACTTCTTCAAGCAGAAATTTAATTTGTATGCTATTACATATTACAGATACCTAGACAGTGTCAATGCTTGAGTGAGTGTGTGTGTGTGCGTGTGTGTGTGTGTATGCATGTACACACATGTGCGTTTGTGTTTGCATGCTCACATAAATGTTTGTAAGCCATTTGAATATTTCATGCCTGTATTTGAACAAGTAGTTGTAAAGAAAGAGAGTGGGAGAGAAAGTAAGAACAAGGCAGAGAAAAGCCGATAAGCATAGACAGACAGATAGACAGACAGACAGATAGACAGACAAACAAGAGAGTGAGAGAGAGTGAGAAGATCAGCGATAAGAGTTATATACTCTTTTACCTGTTTCAGTCATTTGACTGCAGCTATGCTGGAGCACCACCTTAAGGGATTTTAGTTGAACAAGTTAACCCCAGGACATATACTTTGTAAGCCTAGCACTTATTCTATCGGTCTGTTTGCTGAACCACTAAGTTACAGGGTTGTAAACATGTAAACACACAAACATCAGTTGCCAAGTGATAGTGGTGAGCAAACACAGACACAAACACACAAATATACACATACATGTATATATATATAT
>NC_068983.1:103777139-103778966 GCF_001194135.2 Octopus bimaculoides
TATACATATGTATAAATAAAAAATGCATTAAATACTACAAAATGTACACATAGGACAGACACAAGGACCCTAATGCTTCATTACACACACACACACACACACACACACACACACACACACACACAAACACACACATACCGCCAAGTTACAAAGACGTAAACAAATCAACAATGTTTGTCAAGTTAAAAAAGTTATCTTCTCAAGTCATACTGACTCATAAGGGCCAGTTTCCCAGTTTTGTGGTGTATATATTCCCTCACCGGGATAGGACGCCAGTCTGTTGCAGGATTACTCATTTTTGCCAGCTGAGTGGACAGGAGCAATGTGAAAGGAATTGTTTTGCTCAAGAACACAATATATCACCCAGTCCAGGAAATGAAACTACAATCTTACGATTATGAGTCCAACACTGTAACCACTAAGTCATGTGCCTCTGCAACTGGTTGTCAAGTGGTGGAGAGGGACAAACAGAAACACACACATCCACACACACACACACACACACTCACACACATACATACACACACATAGTAGCAAACTTCTTACCACACAGCATTGCTTGTGCCAATATGCATATTTGAATTTATTCTAACTTGTGCATCATCAGGGCATACCAGCAAACTGCTTTTACACTACTTGTATATAGTCAATTTACTGGTGATTCATTTTGCCTCTGATTCAGTTCAGCTACTTGATGTTGATAAGCCACAGAAATGGTGAAACGTTGATGTTCCATTGCTCCCGAATGGGAAGCGAGATGAGTTGTGTCGCCTGACAATGACTTTCAGGTGTTTTAACATCTGGCGCTTTGAAAGAATCATCTTCACTACACTAATCGCAGCCTACCAGCAAACAAGCAAAGCACATACATTGAGTGTGGATGATCGGTAATGCTTACAATACTAGTGCTGTTTCTAATTCATATTTGAGTTTAATCTTATGTACGCATCGCAAAAGATAAAAATAGATCATATATACATATATATATTTGTATATGTGTGTGTGTGTGTATATATATGTGTGTGTGTGTGTGTGTATATATATATATATATATATACACACACATATATATATATGTATATCTATCTTTCTATCTATCTGTCATCCCCACAGTATGTGACCAAGCATTATTCTGATGGAAGAACACCTTTCATCTTGAAACCAAAGATAGTCGTTTTTTCTAGTACTGACTTGAATGACTGGTTGAATGACCAAATCCAAGCTTCTCTGCTAGTTCCTTAACAGTAATGATGGGATTTTGTTGCACCAAGGTTTGCAGGATGGCCTCGTTGAGCTCTACAAATCTTCCAGGATGAGGCTTGTCTCCTAGGCTGTAGTTTCCAGCCCTGAATTTCTGGAACCACTGATGACTCTGGCTTACACTTATTGTCCAATCCTCATATACTGCATTAATATTCCTCACACTTTCCATTACGTTGTTGCCTTTTTTGAACGCATAAAGCAAAATATACTGAATATGCTCTTTGTCACTTGCATTATAACTTTGAAAAAATAACTGTTAAAACGCATCCAGTACACTCTGTAAAGTGGTTGGTGTTCGGAAGGGCATGCAACTGTAAAAACCAAGTCAAAACAGACAATGGAACCTGGTGTGGCCTCTGGTCTTACCACTTCCGGTCAAATCATCCAACCCATGCCAGCATGGAAAATGGACATTAAATGTTGATGATAATGATAGTAGAAATGATTTGGTCTGTCCAAAAATGTGTTCTCCATATAATTTGATTTTTTTTTTTAATGTTTTAATTTGTTTTCTTGTTCATAACTTTTTATATTTCCTCTCTTCTGGAATCACCAAAGTAAAAA
>NC_068983.1:103779294-103781764 GCF_001194135.2 Octopus bimaculoides
TTTTTTTTTTTTTTTTTTTTGTTTTTTTTTCTTTGAAAGTTATTTGCTAAAAAACAAAAAGAAAACTCTGCAAATATCGTTGAGTTGAAAATATTTATTTTGTTTATATTTCAAACTAATTAAATTAGTTTAAATCAAAGAAGAAAAAAAAAACTTTAAATAAAATACATGTTTTAAATTCATAGGAAAATATTTCAGTTACAAAAATGTAACTCTTTAAATGTGCGTATGTCCACGTGTACAATGTATGTATATGTGATTATATACATGTATGTATAGACGTGTATGTATATGTGATTATGCATATGTATGTCTACATGTGCGCAGGAGTGGCTGTGTGGAAAGTAGCTTGCTTACCAACCACATGGTTCCGGGTTCAGTCCCACTGCATGGCAACTTGGGCAAGTGTCTTCTACTATAGCCTCGGGCCGACCAAAGCCTTGTGAGTGGATTTGGTAGACGGAAACTGAAAGAAGCCCGTCGTATATATTGTCATCGTCGTCGTCATCATTTAACGTCCGCTTTCCATGCTAGCATGGGTTGGACGATTTGACTGAGGACTGGTCAGTCCTCAGTGAAATATATATGTATATATATATATATGTATGTGTGTTTGTGTGTCTGTGTTTGTCCGCCCACCATCGCTTGACAACCGATGGTGGTGCGGTTCGGCAAAAAGAGACCGATAGAATAAGTACTAGGCTTACAAAGAATAAGTCCTGGGGTCGATTAGCTCGACTAAAGGCAGTGCTCCAGCATGGCCACAGTCAAATGACTGAAACAAGTAAAAGAGTAAAAGAGTATGTGCATGTGTATGGATATGTGTGTGTGTGTGTGTGCATTTAAAAAAAGAGGGATTGTTAAGGATTTTTGTGGATGTTTGTGGATGTGAAAGAGACCAGAGAGAAATAGCAGACAAGATGAAGCGTGTGCGCATGTGTATGTTGCGTGTGCACACGTGTGTGTGTGTGTTTGTGTGTGTGTGTAGGAGGGCAACAAAGAGACTTATCCTTCCATGTTTCATCTTACTAATCAAACTTTTATAACATTCCAGCTACTCTGAGAAGCCTTTCTTTCCAGTGTGGCTACTGTTACTGATGACGATGATGATGATGACGACGATGATGATAAAGAGGAGAAGGGATAGTATAGAGGAGAAGCGGTGGCAATGTTTGTATGTGTTGTTCCTGTTGTTTAAACTTCAGTCAGGCCATGCTTCATTGAGTAGACTTATAATCAATGGCATTTCAACTATTACCATCCTATCATTTCAGGAGTTTATTGTATCAACATTAAACAAGGTGCCTCCTTATCCCTTACCCCTGCCGCCTTCTGTTTTTACAAAGGCATTTGAGACATTTTAAACCAGATTTAGTTGCTATTTCTACTAGGTCAAACAACCACATCAATGGTTAGAGTGGTGTTGTTGGTGATTGTGACAAATGGTTATAGAAGTGGCATAAGAGGCAGCAGCAGTAGCAGCAGCGGTATTGGTGGTGGTGTGGATGGTTATGTCGATGATGAGGATGATGATGATGATGATGGTGGTAATGGGTATCATGGAGATGACAGTAATGGTAGAGGGGAGGGGTAGAGTTTTTGGTGGGGGACGTTGATGGTGGCAATTAATATTTGGTAAGGATGCTGGTGGTTGTGGTGGTGGTGTCGGTGGCGGTGGTGGTGGTGGTGAAGATCATGATTACATGTTGGTGATGACAGTGTTAATGGTGATGGTAAGAGTGATGGCAATGATTGGTCATTGAAGAAGTAATAGTAGTAGTAGTAGTAGTAGTAGTAGTAGTAGCAGCAGCAGCAGTCATTAAGGTGGCAATGAATAAGTAGTGATGGTGGTGATGGTCTTGTAGAGTGTGTGTATATATATGTACAAACACATGTATATATGTATATATATATATATATATATATATACACATATGTATATATATATATATATATTATACATGTATATGTGTGTGTGTGTGTGTGTTTGTGTGTGTGTGTGCTGATTATTGTTGTGGTGAGGATAGTGACGTCTGCTCCTCACAAGGCATTCTTTTTTCTCTCTTCTTACACAAAGAGTAAAAATAAGAATTTTAAAAAATGAGGAAAAAAAGAAGAAAGGAAAGATATAAATCAATAAATACAAAAAGGAAAACCAAAAACAAAAACAAAAAACAAGCAAATGAATAAATAAAACATTCAACTCTCACTTTTCAGTGAGCCAGAGAGGTCAACAGTAGGGCAGTAGGCCACAAGCTGTAGGAGTAAGTCTGAAGTAAAGGAAACCCATATGTGCTTCAGTGAGGTATTATGATACCATTACAGGGAGTCTTTCAAGTGCAGGCACACAAACATTAAACACACACACACACACACACACACACGCACACTCACACACAAACCAATATGTCTGTGCTTGTTTGTGCGCGAGCGAGAGTATGCATACATACAGACATACATACATACATAC
>NC_068983.1:103781778-103783141 GCF_001194135.2 Octopus bimaculoides
ATATATATATATATATATATATATATATATATATATACACACAACAGAATATGCTTCAACACACGAAATCACATAAAAAATCTTGCAAACCAAATCCAAAAACGAAATATATATATATATATATATATATATATATATATGTATATATACAGATAAAATTAAATGCATACATATATATACGTTCATACGTACATGGAAATGTGGGTGTGTGTGTCTTGCTTACATTCATATATATATGTATAGAGACATATATGCATACACAGATTTGTACGTTAACTCCAGTATACACAGAAAACACCTTATTACATTCATGTGTGCGCACACACAAACCGATACACACATACACTCATGCGTATTTATGTACATTCAAATATTCACAGATCCCTTGTTTACATTCATACACACACACACACGCAAACACATACATACATACATTCATACACTCAAATATACACAGAAAATCCCTTGCTTACATTCTTACATGCACACACATATATACATATGTTTAAATATACGCAGATCTCTTGCTTACATTCATATATACACATATAGCACATCACACATCACACATCACACTCCTGCACACGCATACACGTTCAGAGAAGGGCACATTTTTCGCATTTATTGATACACACTCAAACACAACACGAAGAAAGATGTCTTGCTTAATAGTCATTCATGGACGCATACACATACATACACATATACACACTCATATAGGTAGAAGTGAGCTTTGCTTACTACATTCATACATATACATGTATGCACACAGAGACATATATTGTAATAAAGAAGAGTTTGGTGCTTACATTCATATATACACACAAACACATTCAAACATAGCTTAAAAGGTGCCTTATTTACTTACATATACACACGTGCGCCCAAACATACATTGAAGAATGCTTTGCTTATATTCATTCTGACACACACATGCACACAGAAGGAAGCCCTTCTTAAATTCATTCGCTGACACACTTAAATACTTGCCAATATATGCATGCACACACACACACACAATCATACACTGAAGAAGCTTCACTTACATACATATATGCATATACATACATACATACATACATAGATACACACATACAAACATACAAACAAATACATAAACTCTAGCAGACTGAGAGAGAGCCTTTGCTTATATTTGCAGTCAAACATAGACCACACACACACACACACATACATATTCACATGTAAAACCCATTTCATAAACAGTATTTACCATCAAAAAATCATTCTTACAGTACAAAAAAAAACAAAAACAAAAGTGACTCGACTTACAGAAATCACACATAAGACATCTAGTAAATATACACCACACAGAGTTGTATGTATATATATATATATATATATA
>NC_068983.1:103783839-103789784 GCF_001194135.2 Octopus bimaculoides
TTCACTATCACATATAGAAAAATTAATAATTAAAAGCTTTTAATTATTAATTTTTCTATATGTGATAGTGGATTTTCATCGATGAGTTCTTGAAACTTGGTTCTTTTCCCTAAAACTATATATTTTTATATATATTATAATCTATAAAGCTCAATTTGATTTTAATTTTTTATAAATTGATTTTAATTGAGTTTTTACCTGTAATTTTGGATTTTGTCCCTAATATTATTATTATTATTATTATTATTACATATATATATATATATATATATATAAAACAATGATGATGATGATATATATATATATAGATGAGAAGAAAATGGAGGAAAAATAACAAACAGAAGTGTGTCTTTTGTGCTAGTAAGCCATTATTTAATTTGTAATAAAGGTGAGAGAATGAGAGTGAAGTTGTTTATGATCATTTCTGTTTACCATGGTGAGAAAAATATATATTTATATTTTTGCCTCGTTGCCAATGGTAGACATCATCAGAATGAAGAAGTCAGATATATCTATCCCTTAGAGGTTTTAAACACCTCTAACTTATACCTGTGTATATATATATAAGAGAAGAAATGGAGCAAGATGTAACAATTAGAAGTTGATCATTTATATTGAATGATCATAGTTTGATTATGGTTAAGATAACATTTACAGCTGTTTCAGTTTGTTATTTTTGAGGCAAACTTGCATTTATCTTGTTCCATGTAACAAACATCATCAGAATGATTTGAACTTTACCAGAGAAATATTGACAGATTGAAGGTTGATAGGAGAAAAAAAGGAAGGCCTAACGACCTAACAGACCTTTTCATTTTTCCTTTTTTCCTTTCTCTTTTCCTTTTCTTGGTACATACTGGCATCACACAAAAGCACCCATTACACTCTCAGAGTGGTTAGTGTTAGGAAGGGCATCCAGCTGCAGAAACCATGCCAAGTCAGATTGGTTTTTGGTAAAAGAAAATACAGGAGGATCAGTTAGTTATGATTTTATTCAACATATTCCCATCTCAGATTCATACATTTATTGTAGCGGTCCTTCAGTTTTCTAAGCCCTGTAAAAGAACTTGAAAGGTTAGGCTTCTAACCAGGCCGTACATGATACTTTTGAAGCCAGGAAGTTTTCAGCATCCTTCATATGTATTTTTTGGCTTCTTTGCTTGGTATATTAATTGTACACTCTTTTGTTTGTTATTTTTCACTTTATATTTCTATCTTTCTAGGGACATGATTTTGTCAGTCTGATTTCAGACCAAGTTGTCTCTCTTCTGTTTCTCTCAAGATTGATGGCAATGAAAATTGTTAAAAAACCCTTTGAAAGCAATGCCCTAACATGGCCATAGTCCAATAAGTGAAATCATTAAAAGAATAAAAGAACAACCCAACCAGAACAAAAGATATACTATAGTGTTTTTCTCAACTCCAAAAACGGTAAAAGAAAAGTTATAGTCTCTAGATTCTACATGCCAATAGACTGTGGATTTCCCTTCCATTTCCTCTCTACTGACACTTAAATATCACCAAAAGAATAATTGCATTCATTATAGTATTATATGAAATAAAGATTTAACAAGCAGGCAATGTGATGAAGAGTTAATAGAGTCACTCTTGGATGTTATGTAGAGCTCATTAAAAAATATTTGTGAAAAACTTAACTGAATTTTATCAAGAATGGATGATGATTAAGTTTAGACTGAAACAACAGGATTATAATTGTTGCATTATTCTTTGCATCAGCAAACAAAAATGTTGGTATGATGGAAGTTTGAATAGAGTTGACATTAACTAAATATTTACAACCAGTTAAAATAAACACATTCATTTCACTCACAGTAGCATACTTATACTGTATAACTTTTCAATCATGACAGCAAAATCTTTACGAAAGTGTGCATATTTGTCCATATGCTTGCAAATGGAATCCTCTTGCATACATGAATGCACGCATGTTTGTGTGTATATGTCTGCATATTTGTGTATGTGTAAACATACTTTTCACAAGAATTCTGTAATAATATTAATGAAACTAAAAAGACTGAGACAAACTTTTATGAAAATATATAAAGAAACTTTTTTTCTTTTCTTTTCCACAATTTTCACAGTTGAATTAATGTCAAAACAAAATAAAAATACTTTGGACTTTCAATTTTCTTAATGCAGTTAAGAAAATTGCATTGGTGGGGGTTTTATGTCTGTGAACATTTGTGTAAAATAACCAAATGAAAATTACATGTGGCTATTTTATTTCTCTATAGAGCAACAACTAAATATTTTCTTTCTTTCAGAGAGAGAGAGAAAGAAAAGTACTTAATATCATATCCAAATACACAGACGTAACATACACAACACATAATACAATACACGGACATATAATACACACAACATACATACAACACATGTGACATACACAATGTAAGAGAAAGGCGAGGAAAAAAATTGTATACTGTTACACCATAAAACTCTTAGAAGAATTGCAAATAAATTTCAGATGTAAAGAAAATATTGTTTTGGAATGGTACATTAATATTTAAAACTGAAGCAGAAAATTTAAACTATTTTACAAGAAATATGATACTTGTCAACACTACCACAATAACTTTCTTGCATGAAAAGCAGATGTGTGTGCGGTAGGGTGGGGTGTAAAAAGTTTTGACTTCTTTTATATAGATTTTCAATTGGTTGAGTTGTTAAGTAAAGGATCAGCAATCTGTATTGCTTCACCAGTACATTAGTGTATCCCTGGTAAAAGGACATGATTTGGGAGGGTACAGAGTATTCCTGAAAATAGTAAGAACACTGTAGAACAGGAACTTGCAGCACTGAATCCAATTCCTTCCATGAACTACTGGATGGTATATGGATACTACCAATACAGTCGTTATCTAAGCATGCTAATGTGCGTGCGTGCATGTGTGTGTGTGTGTGTGTGTTTGTCTTTGTAATATTTATTCCCACTTAAACGTGGATGTTCTATAAAAACAAGTTATACTGAGGCAGATACCATGAGAGAAACTCTCATATTGGCTTTTGGTGCAAAATGCACTCTTGTTTATATCACTAGAAGGGAGATAAATCCCCACCAACTCCAGTGTTGAGACCACTGACCACTGATATGACCATGGAAGGTCAAAATCACATCATCTAGCGGTCTCAGTACTGGAATTGGTGGGGATTTATCTTCCCTCTAGTGATATTAACAAGAGTGCATTTTACACAAAAACCAATATGAGGGTTTTCCTCATGGTATCTACCTCAGTATAGCTTGTTCTAATAGAACATCCATGTTTATGTGGGGATAAATATTACCTCTTGGTATTAATACTGCTTCTGTCACTAATATATATTCTATGTTTGTGTTTATCCCCACCATCAATTGACTGCAAGAAGTAAAGGACCATTCTAATCCTTGTGTCCTGGGAGAGTGTCGCTTCAGCATCTCCTCAGTAAAGGAACATCAGAGCCTTAGATGTTGGTTGTTCCTACTGGCAAAATGACCAGGTATTCAAATTAGTTACAGAAGTGATACCAACAACCACTTAGTCCAGTAAATACTAACCCAGGTAAGAGGTTATGTTATTCAGAGAACATCAATCACTATGCCTACTTTCCAGAGTCACAGACTGAGGGTTGAGAGTTGATCTTGTGGAACAGTTAAAGATCCCAGATCACATTGTCGAGACACAGTAGTCTTCTCAAATTTCATGAAACAGGTGTTCATATTGGAACTGACTGTGCTCTAGGAAGATCATATGATGGTTGTAAATGAGCGTGTTGTTTATTTCCAGTCTTCCATTGTTCATGGAAAATATTATCATGCTTGGAAATAAGTGTTGGCAGCAGGAAGGGCATCTGGCCATGGAAATATCTACCTCAGTAAATTCTGTTTGACCCATGTGAGAGCATGGGAAAGTAGATATTAAATGATGATGATGATGATGATGATGATGACGACGACGACAACGGTGACAATGACGATGACGAAGACAATGACGAGGATGAGGACTACGATGATGTTAAGGAGGAGGAGCTGATTGACGGCTAAGTATATTTTTTCGAAACCCATACACTGTAAATGTAACCTTCTGGAAGGATCAACATAACACAGGCTCTATATTTGAAACAATGGGTTACAATCCAAAATGCTTCTGTACAGTTTCCATGTACTCCATTTCACTCACAAGGCTTGGGTTGAAACCCATGTCTGTTGTAAAAGAAGACACTTACCAAAGAAACCACATGATGGGATTGAAAGCAAAACCTTATGATTACAAAATGATATTCACCAACCAGGTGTGCTGCTTCTATATATGGTGCTGACATATATAAAAAACATGCCAGATTGGAGTATCCAATCATAAAAAGGTGCTGATGACACTCAGACAAATCATATTTGACATATAAGGTGAATAGAACACTATAATTAAAATAGACTTTCAAATCATATCAAAATTGCTATTTGTATTGGGCTGTTTATCATGAAGTTAATGTGAATTGTGGTTTTAGTTCACAAATAAATCAATTTAATAGTGAATGGTACTGAATATGCATATAAAAACCGGTTAAAAAAACCTTGCCATCTAATAATAACAATAGCAATAATAATCTTTTTATCTTTTATCTTGTATTTGCTTCAGTCATTAAACTGTGGCCATGCTGGGGCACCACTTTGAAGAATTTTTAGTTAAATGTATCAACTCCTGTACTTTTTTTTTCAAGCTTTGTACTTTTTCTATTGATTTCTCTTGCTGAATCACTAAGTTATGGCGACATAAACACACCAACACCAGTTGTCAAGTGGTCGTGGGGTGAGGCAGACAAACACAGACTCAAAGACACATACATGGATGACTGGCAATTGACTATAAATCAAATAGCCAGTGCTATTAGCATATCTCATGAGAGAGTTGACAATATTCTGCACAATGAGCCTGGCATGATGAAGGTTTGAGCTCAGTAGGTGCCACAACTTCTGACACTGATCAAAAGCACACTAGGCTGATCACATCACAGGAAAATCCAACAATAGCTAGTTTACTTGAACGTTTCATAAGCCAGGATGAGTGTCAGGCTGATCACTTTGAGCCAGGGACAAAGAGACGATTCATGCAGTGGAAACACCCCTTCCTCACCTGTTTCATAGCTAGCTAAAGATTCCATCTGCAAGGAAGGTGTCAGCCTCGGTTTTTTGGGGATGCAAAAGTATTGTGTTTATTGATTGTCTTCAAAAGGGCCACATCAATAATGGAGAGTACGATGGTAATTTGATGAAGCAGTTACAAAAGGTTATCAAAACCAAATGCCCAGAAAAACTGATGTAAGGGGTCTTGTTTCATCAGGACAACGCTCTAGCACACAGGCCCTTGGTTTCAATAGCTGTTGTGTGTGACTGTGATTTTGAAATGGTCAATCAACCTCCCTATTCTTCTGATGTAGCGCCATCTGACTATCATCTGTTCCTCAACATGAAAAAAACCCTTGGCTGGAAACTGGTGCCACAGTGATGATAGCATCATATCTGCTGTTGATGATTCTTTTTGACAAACAAGATGAAAGCTTCTTCACCAATGAGATCCAAATAGAACAACACCAATGGAAAAAGAAACCTCATTTGGTCACATTTCATGTGAGTATCTTGGTTAGTCTGTAAATTTTTCAGCTGACTTTTGTGTGTGTATATATACATCACCTTTACTCTTCTATTTGTTTCAGTTATTTGACTGTGGCCATGCTGGAGCATCACCTTTAGTCGAGCAAATTGACCCCAGGACTTATTCTTTGTAAGCCTAGTACTTATTCTATCGGTCTCTTTTGCCAAACTGCTAAGTTATGGGGACGTAAACACACCACCATCGGTTGTCAAGCGATGTTGGGGGGACAAACACTGACACAAACATATATACACACACATACATACATACATATATATATATATATATATATATATA
>NC_068983.1:103793660-103798008 GCF_001194135.2 Octopus bimaculoides
AGAAACTCTGCCAAATCAGACTGGAGCCTGGTGTTGCCATCCGGTTTCACCAGTCCTCAGTCAAATCGTCCAACCCATGCTAGCATGGAAAGCGGACGTTAAACGATGATGATGATGATGATGATGATGATATATATATGACAGGCTTCTTTCAGTTTCTGTCTACCAAATCCACTTACAAGGCTTTGGTCGGCCCGAGGCTATAGTAGAGGACACTTGCCCAAGGTGCCACACAGTGGGAATGAACCCGGAACCATGTGGCTGGTAAGCAAGCTATTTACCACACAGCCACTACTGCGAGAAACCACTTAGTGTAAGGGATTATGAAGAAGAAGAAATTAAGATGATAGGAATGAATTTCCTTTAGTCTTGTTAGAGTTCAGCTCATAAGAAGGGGGGGGGAATGATAAGATGGAAGAGTGTTCTATAGTCTGGAAGTTTGAGAAAAAAGTTTTGACCATAGAAAGACTTCATTATTTGTGGAAGTACAACAGCATTTAGATAAAGATGCTTTGAATTTCAAGTCAGATGAGATGGCATAAAGTGGTCTGAAACTAAGAGAGAAAGTTCATCAGAACACTTTCTATGGCAATAACAATAGAAAAGACTAAGACTGGTGATGTCACATTAAAGTGACAAGGGCTGCAGAGTTGAAGCAAGTGAGCAGATGTATTGAAGCCATGTTGTTCTTGTTACCTTTATTATTTTTTTTTGCTCATTGCTGATATATTTCTGTGCTTTTTAACACTATTCATCAGCAAGAGACGCTTTCCTGAGACAAAAATCACAGTTTAGGAGGCTTTCAGTAGCATATATATATATATTTTTGACTCCAAAAGTCAAAACTACTACAAGCACATTTTTACCGATCGCGAGGGAATGCAACTTTCAAAGCTAACCTCCTAAAAACTTTTAACTTGACGGTAAATCAATGGTTTCATAATCAACACAGTAATCTGCATCTTTTATAAGATGATTATGAAACCATTGGTTTACCGTTAAGTTAAAAGTTTTTAGGAGGTTAGCTTTGAAAGTTGCATTCCCTCGCGATTGGTAAAAATGTGCTTATAGTAGTTTTGACTTTTGGAGTCCCTCTCAGTGTAAGGCATTATTGTATAGTAATGCCCTTATATAAATTAAATATATTTATGGAAAAAATGATGGGTTTTTTTTTCCCCCTTATGAGGTTTTTTCACGCTAACTACTTGATAAATTCTTATAAAATTTTTATCCTAATATTATATATATATATGCTTAAGTATGCTATACAGATTGCTAATTTGAACTAATACTACTTCTGTCACTAATAACAAATTAACAAATATCTATGTATTTTTTTTTATGTATTGAAAGGTTAAATAAATAAAACTTAAATGAATTAAATCATAACCCAAACCTATGGCTAAAATTGGTAGTGTTGTGATAACAGACACTGTAGTGGTTGAGGTAGCTGTGATGATGACGACAACAATGATGATGATGATGATGATGATGACGATGACGACAACAGCGTTAATGGCGATGATAAAGGTGGTGATGATGATGATGATGTGGATGTGTGTAGATAAAAATTGACTTCTTGCAGTCAAAATAACTGCCTTTTTTGTGAGAAATGATAGCAAATCTCACCAGGCTTCGAATGACTCCTAGTTTCTTCATTGTTCACCACTATACATATTGCTAATGGAAATGGATTGGGAGTCCTGCTGTTAAAAAGAGGAACAATTTTGAGAGGTACCCCCAATAACAACTAGCATGCCACCACCTCTACACACAAATGGAACATCTGCAATACTGACAATTAACAAATTGCAAACACAGCCACCAGGTGTCTTCCACCCACTGGTCACCACCAGTGTGTGGTTAACAGATATTATTAGCAAGTGAGGAACAAATGAGCAACAAGAAAGGAAAGTGGGGAGAGGAAAGTGAGACTTTCACAGCACCTGTAACTGTGGAAAAACCCAGGGTGCTAGGAAAATGTTACTTGTAATGGAACAGGGTAGTTAGAAGGAAAACACCATCTACAGCAGCTGATGTTCAAAACTGCAAATTATCATATGAAGATTTATGTCACAACATAAGACAATATCATTAAATACTCATCCATTATTGTTGAAATTGTTCAAGTGCATATCTCAGTATTTGGCAATGATAAACTAACTCTTTCCGAATTCTACTTCCAGTCAAATTCTACTTCATTATTTCTGTCTTAGTACAGTTAACTTAAATCAATTAATCATGTTTTGCTTTTAACTAAAGACCTACAACAGTTCAGAAAAGAATGCAAAATAAAAAGTGTTGCATTAAAACGACTTCTTCATTAGTATAGTTTGCATGAAGCATTATCTGATATGTAAGTGTATAATACATATACATATATATATACTAGCAAATGCCCCCTCCTCTGTCCATTGGACAGTTTGTATAGGTGAAGAGGGTTAACTTGGACAGTGTTATGGAAGTTTTAATCATCCGATGGACAGGCCATAAGGATTACAAAAATAGTGATTCTCACTTTGAAACTGACAATTTTGAAAATCTTTTTCAATTACAGAACATCCTGCTCTTTCATGTATCCATGTTTAAAATTTCAGTGCGATCGAATGAACAATACTTGGATTATAAGTGCACAAAAAACAGACAGACAGAATGGGATTTATATATTAGATGAGTCAATGAGGGAGACATCTACATGGTAGCCAAACCTGGTAGAAATAACAGCCAAATCTCCCTCAAATCACACCTTACTGCCTTATGTATGTATATATGTATGTATGAGCCAATGACGGAGACCTCTACATGTTAGCTAGACCTGGTAGAAACAGCAGCCAAATCTCCCTCAAAACACCCTACTATCTTATGTATATATATATGTAGATATTAACAGTTCTTTGGCTTTTTGCATTTGATGACTGTTGCTTTAAGTTAGATAATCGTATTGAGCCCTCTACGTATAGAGAGGGGGGACAGAAAGAGGAAAGAAGAGAGACAGCATAGCGATGGTTTTGGCTGACTGTTGTCCTGTACTCCTCTTGTTGCCAGTGAAATGGGATGTGCCGGCTGTCTGAGCAACTTGTTGCTTTTAATGAACAGCATGGCGGAAGAAATAGGACAATAAGATTACAAAAATAGCGATTCTCACTTTGAAACTGACAATTGGATCTGTTGGATCTGTTGGATCTGTTGGATCTGGCTTATCTGTCCACAACAGCTTTTTTACAATTTGGCTGCAATCATTTTCTATACCTCCATCTCCAACATGGAGAAATAATTCAGATAAACTTAAAGAATGTCTTCAGCTAGCAGTGCAGGAGATAACTCCTGAAATGCTTCAAAATATGTTTCACAACACTAAGGATAGATTTGAAGTAAGCAGAGATACAGATGGAGAAAATATGGAAAATTTTCGTCAACAAAGTTTTGACACAAGATTTATAAACCTATTTGTTTTACTATTATTAAGTAATAAGTATAAAATTCTACCAGTTTTTAAATCTAAATTTGCCCAATTTTGTTGAAATAGACAGTTAATTCTGGGACACCCTGTGCACACACACACACACACACATATTGAGTCATCCCATAAATAATGTGGTCTTTTAATACTTCGTTTAGTTTTTAAAATTAAGATAAACAAAGCTCATTTTTAGTCTAAAATAGACTCTTCTTCATTTTCTACAATGCTCTTCCATCTATCCGGCGGACTTGCAAGGTCTCTCTTCCAAAATTCACTTGTCCATGATGAAAAATACTCCTCCAGTATTGTTGTAACCTCGTCTACAGAATTCATATGTTTTTCGTCCAAATAATTTTGAAAACTGCAGAATAAATGATAATTAGATGGGACAATGTCCGGCAAATATGGTGGGTGGGGCATCGTTTCTCATTCAAACTGCTCTAGCCTGTGGAATGTCATCTTCACTGTATGTGGTCAAGCATTATCCTTATGGAAGAACACCTTTCATCTTGAAACCAAAGATGGTTGTTTTTCTTTTAGCGCTGACTTAAGCCACTCAAGCTGCTTGCAGCAGATCTCTTTTGTTATTCATTAGTTTGGGTTTAAGAGTTCAAAGTGGACTAAACCTTTCATATCTCACCAAACAGATAACAACACCTTACGTGGGTGAAGACCTTCTTTAGCCTGGGGTGCTGGTGTTTCTCCTCTCCCTACCCACTCTCTTTGGCTCTTGACATTTTTATAGAGAACCCATTTCTCGTCACCAGTCACTATTTGATCCAAAAAAGGTTGATTCATGAAATGTGACAACAAAGAAGAACACACATTCACTCTCTGCACGTGATTAGACTCAGAAAGTTTCCGAGGAACCCATTGACCCAATTTGCT
>NC_068983.1:103798271-103799853 GCF_001194135.2 Octopus bimaculoides
GCTCATCTTCTAGGCTGTAGTTTCTGGCTCGGAATTTCTGGAACCACCACTGACACTGACTTACACTTATTGTCCAATCCCCATATACTGCATTAATATTCCTCGCACTTTCCGTTGCATTGTTGCCTTTATTGAATTCATAAAGCAAAACATGCCAAATATGCTTCTTTGTTACTTCTATTATAGCTTTGAAAAAATAACTGTTAAAATCAAACTGCACTCTTCAAAACTTGCACTAAGAATAAGTACAAGGTAAAATTACTACCTGCTTTCATAGCAAGTTGATGCAGGTAGTTTATCCCACCCCCTCTGACTTTTAGATCATGCAATTGATAAAACTGCATTATTTATGGGATAACCCTATATATGTATATATATTTATTCTTTTACTTGTTTCAGTCTTTTGACTGCAACAATGCTAGGGCACTACCTTGAATTTTTTAGTTGAATGAATCGATTCCAGTACATTTTTTTTAAAGCCTGGTATTTATTCTATTGGTCTCTTTTGCCGAACCATTAAGTTTCAGGGAAGCATAAAGCAAAACATGCCAAATATGCTCCTTTATATATCTCACGAGTAGATTCAGTCTAGGACTGTCTTTAGCAGAGTCAAAAACATTTCAAGCTTTCAGATTAGGTCTCCAGTCTGAGAATAACTTCTTCTCGTCAGCCTTGAATCTTGAGAAAGGTCATGAGGTTGTAGATGCTGTCCTTTCTCCTTTGACTAAACCATAATTTTTAAAGGTAGTGTTGGGTACAAAAGTAACTCCTCCCACCCCATGATACCAACAGCATGGTCTTTTGTGCCTACTTACTCCAAGAAAAGCCTTGAGAGCAGAGAAAGCCATTAATCTTTGTGTTCTGGGACTTTGAGGAGGCTTTCAAAAGCATACCAAGACCTGCAATGTTGGTCTCCCTGAAGCATTTTGATTGTCCCAATTGCTTTATGAATCTCATCCAGGCCCTACATGATGGGATGTCTGACCGGGTCATTGCCAAGAATGCTCTCTTCAGTTTCTTTCCAATTATGACTGGCCTGAAGCAAGGATGCACCCTCACTCCCATTCTGTTTTCCCCTCTGCCTTGGTGCCAATATCCATGATATCCCTGATCAGGTTCCTGGTTGTAGACATCCATTACAGAATGGACAGAGGACTTTCGTCATTGTCCACTTACAACTTTGGCCAAGGTGTATGAGCTACTCCCAAACACCTAGTTTCTGGTCTTCAGGTGGCTGTTAACTTCTTTGAAAATTTGTATACCTGCTTTCGTCTGGTCACAGACATAATGAAGATGAAGATTCTTGCACAGGGAGGAAAATGAGATTACATCACATTGATTCCTTTCTCAAAAGTACAATTAATGACATCAGTGAAGAAAATCAAATTTAAATGGGAATCAAAAGTAACAGACAGTTACAGGTTTTTAGTATCTAACATCACACACGCACACACACACATGCACACAAGCACACACACACACATACGTATGTATGTATGCATGTATGTATGTATGTATGTATGTATGTATCTATCTATCTGTCTACCTATTTATCTGTCTGTCTCTCTCTTTCTCTCTCTTT
>NC_068983.1:103800344-103809319 GCF_001194135.2 Octopus bimaculoides
ATGTATGTGTGTGTGGGGTTCGTGCGTGTGTGTGTGTGTGTGTGGGGGGTTCGTGCGTGTGTGTGTGTGTGTGTGTGTGTGTGCACGTGCATGCATGTGTGCATGCATGTGTGCATGCATGCGTGTGTGTGTGTGAACGCAGCATCATCTGAAGATGATTGTGAGGTATATCAGTCAGAAATGTAGTGATGATAGAAACAGAAAGTGTGAATCCTAAATAATTAAAGATAATAGAGATGTTAACAGCATTCTGATAAATTGATAGTGTTAGAGTCTAGTTGTTTGACCTTTTATTAAAGTTTATTAGAAGTACTTATTTTATCAATGCTATGCCGAGCAAACTGAATTGGAAAAGGAGTCAAAATCAGAAATATAGGTTGCTATACAATTTTAAATGGACTCTAATATTGCCCTCAAATCTAGTATAATAGATATAATCACACCATTTGATTAAATATCTAACTATGAATAAATAACATATGTATGTAATACTATGAAGAAGCTAGGAACTAAAACTGGGAACATCATAAAGTAAAGATAGTGAATTGTTAGAATCATTGGAACATTGCTTACCTTTAGCAAAGCCCTGATACCTTTCTTACCATTAGTAAAATCCTGGTACCTTGCTTACTTTTAGCAAAGTCCTGGTTCTTTGCTTACCTTTTGCAAAATCTTGGCACACTGCTTACCTTTAGCAAAATCCTCGTATCTTGGATACCTTTAGCAAAATCCAATCTGTTGCAAGCATTTTGACCAATTCTCAAATTTGTGGATCCTCTCTTCTTTCTTCCCACCTGAGTCAGAGACTATATAAAGGGTCCTAACAAAAAGATGAAAATTAAAAAAGACTTTGGGATTTGAGCAGATGTGGTTGCATGGTAAGACATTTGCTTCCCAATCACATGGTTCCTGGTTCAGTCTCATTGCATGACACCTTGGGCAGGTGTCTTCTACTTTAGCCTCTGGGGTAAACCAAAGCTTGTGAGTTAAGTTGGTTGACAGAAACTGAAAGAAGTCTGTCATATATATATATATATATATATATATATATATAAGGGACATATACTGCAGATATATGCTACAAATACACAGACACACATCAATACCTGAATTTTAACTCATGCCGTCCACCACATGCAAAATGCAACATCTCATACTGTCTAGCCAGAAGAATTTGGACCATTGTAGAAGATGCAAATATCAGGAAGAAATGCCTAACAGAACTAAGAGAATTTTTCCTCAAACAAAAATACCTGTCTCTACTCATAGAAAATGGCATACAGCGGGCTATAAAAATACCAATATAACAACTGAGGACAACCCAAAGAAGAGGAAAGCAGGAATAAGTCATACCATTTATAGTGACATACAACCCATGTCACCAGAATATCTTCAACATTGCCAAAGCAAACCTATCAATCATGGTTCAAAGTAATGAATTAAAAGATATAATCACTATGTTTCATAGTAAAAGACAGCCTAAAAACTTGAAAAAAATTATCAAATTATTAACAAAGGCAAAGTTTGACCTCAGCTGTATCTGAATGCAATTATAGCCGATGTGGCACATGCCAATTCATACATACCGGCCAATATATGAATGCAAAACCTGGAAAAATATTCACAAATGCAAATATGAACTGCAAAAGCAGAAATTTAATTCACTTCATCATATGCCCAAATTGTGAAGAACTATATGTATGTCAGACTGGAAATGTACTATCAGAACGTTCACATGTGCACTGACAGCAAATTAAAGACCCAGATGTCCATTAGATACCTTTGAGTAACCATCTAGCAACATGAGGTTGGAAAATATTTATATTTCCATTCTACAAACTACAGTCCAAGTGAAATTGAGAGAAAAATCAGAGGAAAGAACTTTATTAATAAATTCCAACCCAAGCTAAATAAGCAATAATACTAATACTTAAAGGTACTATTTCTACTGCTACAACCACTACCACTAACAACAACAACAATACTAAAGGTGCTCATGATGAAGATAGCAGGAAAATACTAGCTAAGTCAAGAGAAAAGTCAGTAAAAATAATCTTATTTTTGGATTTAGAGTTCTATTACCACAGCTACACCTACCACCACCACCACCACCATCAACAACAACAACGACGATGACAACAATAATAAAAGAAATGATAATGATGATGAATTGAAATGTAAAAATCCCTGTGAAATGATGTTTACAACATTTCTAAAAATCCCAACAATTACTGCTTTGGCCTAGGTCAAAATACAGGTCACTTAACATATTCAACAAACCTTGACACCTAAACCAAACACCAATCAATTTAAGTAATTTTGTAAAAATCACACACTGATTGGTCAGAATACAGTTTGCAAAAGTTAACATTCTGGAACCTATGCAAATGTATTTAAGGCACACAGTTTAGCCATCTCACTACAGTTGTAAATCATAAGACATAACTGTCACCACTACTACATGAACCTGAAGATTGCATAGCTTAATGCATGAAAGTACTAGTTCAATCAGAATGGACATTTAATATTCCATCATTTCATTATGTTATATTATCTTATATTATATTATTATAAGATTGTAAATAAAAGGTGAAAATCAGACAAAGTTGGAATTTCTTTGAGTAATATATATTATATATATTATAAAAGGCTGAGGCCTTAGATTTAGGTCTCACTTGGCTTGCTGGGTCTTCTCACGCACAACATATTTCCAAAGGTCTTGGTCAGAAGTCATCACCTCAGTGAGGCCCAATGTTCGAAGGTCATGCCTCACCACCTCATCCCAGGTCTTCCTGGGCCTACCTCTTCCACAGGTTCCTTTAACTGCCAGGGTGTGGCACTTTTTCACACAGCTATCCTCAACCATTCTCGCTACATGACCATACAAGCGCAATCGTCTTTCTTGCACACCACAACTGATGCTTCGTAAGTTCAACTTTTCTCTCAAGGTACTAACACTCTGTCTAGTATGCACACTGACATTACACATCCATTGGAGCATATTGACTTCATTCTTTGCAAGCCTATGCATGTCCTCAGCAGTCATGGCCCATGTTTCACTGACATGAAGCATGGTTGTTCGTACACATGCGTCATACAGTCTGCCTTTTACTCTGAGTGAGAGGCTCCTTGTCACCAGCAGAGGTAAGAGCTCTCTGAACTTTGCCCAGGCTATTCTTATTCTAGCAGCTACACTTTCAGCGCACCCTCCCCCACTACTAACTTGGTCACCTAGATAGCGGCAGCTATCAACTACTTCTAGTTTTTCTCCCTGGAATGTGGCAGAAGTTTTTTTCTGCACATTTACAGTGTTTATTGCTCCTGAACATCTGCTACATACAAAAACTAACTTCCTAGTTAACCTTCCTTTGATATTGCTGCACCACTTATGCATCCATAGCTTGCACTGGGTGCAACTTATAGAATTTCTACCTATGCCTTTTCTACAGATCGAGCAGGGCCATCTACCTGAAGGGGTTTGTGTTTTTCTACCTTCCTACTTATTAAGACTTTGGTTCTAGTTAGGTTGACTCTAAGGCCCTTCGATTCTAGTCCTTGCTTCCACATCTGAAACTTCTCCTCTAGCTCTGATAGTGATTCAGCAATTAGTGCAATGTCATCAGCATAGAGGAGCTCCCAGGGGCCTGGGACAATTATGACCAAAGGGTTGTCACCTAACTGAATTTTCCAAATATCCGACCATCACTCTTTAAGCCATCATAACACATTAGAAAATTCATTAAAACATTAAATTTGCATCAGCATTATCATTAGTATTCTGAATATAAAAAATGGTAAAGGGTAAAGAACCCCTTCAATCATGATTGACTAAGAGATTGCACCTAGAAAGTTCCCCTCTAAGGCAAAAGTCCAGGCAGGGTTGTTTATGGAAGACCAACAGTCATTCATGCATACCAGCCTCCCCTCTCCACCCACTGATGATCCCCAAGTGAAAGGCAAAGGCTGATACAGCTTGGCACCAGTGACATCGCAACTCATTTCTACAGCTGAGTGAACTGGAGCAACATGAAATAAAGTGTCTTGCTCAAGAACAGAACACACAGCCTGGTCTGGGAACTGAACTCACTATCTCATGATTCTGAGCCATACACCTTTTGAATATAATAGAAATAGGAAAAATATGAAGAAATAAATGGACAATTTATGTAAAGAACAAGTTTTATTAACCTAAAAAAGTACAGGTACTGTAAATGAAGTAAAATAAAATTTAAAAATACTGAACTTTGTGAAGCAGTGATCCATTTTAGATAGACTAAAAGCATTCTTTCTTTTAATGACACTGAATTAATTAACACAAATTAGCTCAAATTCTCTCTTTACTCTAATTAGCAACACATTTTCTTATAAAATATACATTACTAAAGCAACAGGCATCCATGTCTGGGTACAGGTTGCTTAAACATTCCAGTTATTTGAATACCAGATAAGAGGGAGTTTCCTATATATAGAAGCATTTTTTTTTTTAATAATTCATTATTACTAGGAATTTGATGGTCTAAAGATAGTCCGAAGTTTTGACAAGATACATGAAACTGTAACAACGCTAGCAAGTCTATATTGTATTCATTAATATGATCATTCTGTTTCTGACCCAGCAAGCATCAGACCATGCGTCACTCAAAACTCACCTGATTTATGTGTCTCATTTCATCTCATCATCTCTTATGTATCCTGTACTTAAAAACCTAAATACTTCAGGTAAAGACATTGGCCTAAATTTTTGGAACTTCCTCTCTCCTCACATCTTCCTGTAAGCATCAATATGCTGAAGACTAGTAGTGTTTCTCTCCAATGATGATAATGATGGTGGTGGTGGTGGTGGTGGTGTTTATAATGGCAATGGTGGTGGCAGCAGCAGCAGCAGCAACAATGACAACAACAACTATGATGATAGGGCGGGGGTGATGGTGGTGGTGTTGGTAATGGTGGTGATGATGATGATGGAAATGGTGCTGGTGGTGTGCATATGTATGTGTGTGTGTATCTTTTGCTGATATGTGTGTGTGTGTGTGTGTGTGTATTTGTGAAGGATGTAAATATCAGTAAAAAACTGAAACAGAGAAACAAAAAAAAAACAGCACTTATTGAATAAAAATACCTTATGTGATATTTGTTCCACCCATCACAAATACAGTGAACCATTAGAAACTTGTCAGAAATTATGCTATTATTCAACAAATTTGATATAAAATAAAATGAAAAATATCCCAATGAAAGAGCTTCTATTCAGTTACTGAAACAGCGAATTGTAACAGCTGAAGGTCTAAGTCAGTGCTTCTCAACCAGAGAACTCAGATGGACCCTGCTAGCCATTCAATGTTAAGATAATTATATTATATTTTCATAATTAAATATTATTAGGAATTGTATGAAAATAATTATTAAAATATTTTGAGTAACTACTGGCACTCCACCGCTTATGACAATAAGGGTTCCAGTTGAATCTGATCAACAGAATAGCCTGCTCATGAAATTAACGTGCAAGTGGCTGAGCACTCCACAGACATGTGTACCCTTATTACAATTCATAAGGAGATTCAGCATCATACAGAATGTGAGGAAGCTGGCCCTTTGAACTACAGGTGCAACTTATTTTGGTCAGCTGAGTGGACTGGAGCAAGTGAAATAAAGTGTCTTGCTCAAGGACACAATGCACCACCAGGAAATCGAACTTGTGACCTTATGATTGTGAGCCAAATACCTAACCACTAAGCCATGTGCCTTCACATATTTCGAGTATTGTAGAGGAATAACATGCTTATTACTCATAAATTTTAACAACAAATTATTATATGGACCTACAAGGGCCATTTGGACCCTGGTTGAGAACCACGGTTCTAAATCCTTGGACTATTTACCCACAGTGTATACAGAATGGCAGCATCTAGAAAAAGTGAGAATACAGTATCAAACAAAACTGACAGACTCTATTCATTGCTGATTGTATGCACAAAGTATAATTTTTGAAATAGGAAGTCACAACCAGTTTGCTCTCTTTCCATCATGTATTTTCATATGAATAAAGTGTATGCATAAAATACACACACACACACACACACACACACACACACACACACACACACACACACACACACACATACACACACACATACACATTCGTACACACACACACACACACGTACACATACACACACGCATATGTATAACCTTGTTTGGAAACAGGTGATAACTGGTGACAGGAAGGGCATGTGGGCAAGAATTCTGTTTGCCCCATGCAAGCATGGAAAAGTGGGCAATAAACAGATGATGATGATGATGATGATGATGATTATATATATATATAGGCGTCTGTGTGTCTTCAAGTGTACTTACAAAAAGTAAAAAAGAACTTGATACATGAAGTAGAATCTATGTTACTTGAAGTTTGGTATCAGGTTTAAAATAAATAAATAAAAATACATAATTATATAATTATAGCGAATGCATGCATTCTTCTTTATATATTTTTTAATTGCTTCATCTTTGTGACCATCAGCAGTTGTTTACAACCCAACAATATGTTCTTTTGTATTTCTAACTCATAACTACAAAAGGAGTCACTGCTCATGTCCTGCCCAAATATTCTACCTGTATTATTTTAACCCTTTAGCATTCACATTATTCTGTCAAAAGTATGGCTTTTTTATTCACATAGTTTTGAATTAATCATGTATTATCTTCTAGCTATGAGGTTTTGATGAGGTAACTATTAACTTTTAAAATGGTGAGGTAACTATTAACTTTTAAAATGGTGAGGTAACTATTAACTTTTATGATGAGGTAACTGTTGTTGGCACTCCGTCGCTTATGACGTCGAGGGTTCCAGTTGATCCAATCAACGGAACAGCCTGCTCGTGAAATTAACGTGCAAGTGGCTGAGCACTCCACAGACATGTGTACCCTTAACGTAGTTCTCGGGGATATTCAGCGTGACACAGTGTGACAAGGCTGACCCTTTGAATTACAGGCACAACAGAAAGAGGGAGTAAGAATGAGAGAAAGTTGTGGTGGAAGAGTACAGCAGGGTTCGCCAGCATCCCGTGCCGAAGCCTTGTGGAGCTTTAGGTGTTTTTGCTCAATAAACACTCACAACGCCCGGTCTGGGAATCGAAACCGCAATCCTATGACCGCAAGTCCGCTACCCTAACCACTGGGCCATTGCGCCTCCACGATGAGGTAAATATTAACTTTTAAAATGATATTGTATAGTTAGCACGCTGGCTGAAATGCTTAGCGGTATTTCACCCATCGCTATGTTCTGAGTTCAAATTCGGCCGAGGTTGACTTTGCCTTTTATCCTTTTGAGGGTTAATAAATTAAGCACCAGTTGTGTACTCAGGTCGATGTAGTCGATTTCGAGCCTTGTGCCTAGAGTAGAAAAGGATATTGTAGGGTTTATGTGAGAAGCCAGATCTGGCCAGTTTGAACATAAAACAGGTAGAATAGTTTGACTGGATATGGCTAGTTCAAATGCTAAAGGGTTAAATTGACCAGATCCAGCCTCTCATACCTTTCCTATAATGCCATTATAAAAATAAATGATTGTTTAATCATAATCTCAGAGTTAAAAGATAATGCAGGATTAATAGAAAGCAATGTAAATAAATAAGTATTGCATTTAATAGAATAATCTGAATGCTAAAGGGTTAAAATATCTCAAAATTTTTCAGTGTTTTACTTTTAGTAGATAATTATTAGCCTATCTTTTATCTTTTTTGACTTGTTTCAGTCATTAGACTGTGGCCATGCTGGGGCACTGCTTTGAAGAATTTCTTGTTGAATGAATCTACCCCAGTACTTACTTTTTTTGTTAAGCATCTTACTTATTCTATCGGTATCTTTTATTAAACCACTAAGTGACAAGGACACACCAACACCGGTTATCAAGTGGTAGTAGGGCGGGGAAACAAACATAGATACAAAGACACACACACACACATACATACATGTATATACATACACACAGAGATACATATATGATGGGCTTCTTTCATTTTCCATCTACCAAATCTACTCATAAGGCTTTGGTCTGCTCAAGGTTATAATATAAGACAATTGCCCAAGGATCCATGCAGTGGGACTGAACCTGGAACCATGTGGTTGAGAAGTAAGCCTCTTACCACACAACCATGCCTGAAAATAAAAGATTGAAGGTATGAAGATAGGGGAATTTGGGACGGTCTCATTATCACAATATTACTTATTCTTTTCTACTCAAGGCACAAGGCCTGAAATTTTTGGGGAGGGAGCTAGTCAATTAGATCAACCCCAGTATGCAACTGGTTCTTAATTTATCGACACCGAAAGGATGAAAGGTACAGTCGACCTCAGCAGAATTTGAACTCTGAATGTAAAGACTGATGAAATGCTGCTAAGCATTTCACCCGGCGTGCTAACGTTTCTGCCAGCTCACCAGCTTTACAGTATTACTTATTCACCCATTAGCTTTCAGATTACTCTGTCAAATGTAATGCTTATTAGTTCACATTGTTTTGAATTAATTTTGCATTATCTTGTTGCTTTTAGATTTCAATGATGTGATTCCATATTTTTAGTATGACATTGCAGGGTTGGTGTGAGAGGTCAGATCTGGCCAGTTTGAACGTAAAATAGATAGAACATTTGGGCCAGCTATGGCCAGTTTAAATGCTAATAGGTTAAAGTACTCAAAAGTACTCAAAATATTGTTATTACCTGAATGATAATTGGAAAAATTAATTAATGTGACTATATGCATGATGTTGTTAAACATTACATCACATGAGAATCATTTGTTCAAGGACATTTCAGCACTGGCAAGTGTACCAATAAAAGAATGCTATGTCTGTTTTACAAATTCTTGAATAGTTCAAAAATATATCAAAACACATTCTTACATTTCTTTATTTTTTACACACACACACACACACACACACACACACACACACACACACACACACACACACACACACACA
>NC_068983.1:103810078-103815006 GCF_001194135.2 Octopus bimaculoides
ATATATACATATAGCTATATTAAAATCTCTGAGTGAGATATAAACAGTAGCAATACAGAATCATAACATATAATTGCCAACCAAGTGTGGCATCCTATATGGAACAGTGCAACCGATGTTTATAGCTCCAGGAAGGCATCTCTTCCGGCTGGCTAACAACACACATTCTGTATCCGATTAGTATTAGTAATCGGACACTGTCCTCTATATGACGCCACACTTGGTTGGCAATTATGTGTGTGTGTGTGTGTGTGTGTAGTATGTGTGTATGTATGTATGCATATATATATATATATCTTAATGTGAGTTTAGAGGGATATATTATCTGAGTGAGTACCATGGTAGCTCTCAGTTAAGTTCCAGGTTATGGCTAACTCCGTCAATAAGTATTTAACGTCAATGACTACTAGGAGTCATATGCAACTGCCGATACTCTGTGCAGTAGAAACACGTGTAGGTCATTGTAAACATAAAAATATGCTGTATGATATTGTAAAATAAAAGGAAATAACTTTTGAGAATGTACCAGTCTCCATATTCTTTATCGTTATAATGTTTGTGTGTGTGTACATGTGTGTGTGTGTGTGTGTGTGTGTGCATACATATAGAACACCGTTTTATATACTCTAATATTATATAATGTTTCTGTTAATAATATATTCATGGAAAGTGTAATGAACCATCAGATGTGACTATTGTCATGTAACAATTAAGATTTATATTTTTAAGAGTTCTTATTTGAATAGAATACAGTAATCAGATAGCTAATTACATGGTTTTGCTTCCATTTCTTTTACACTGCATTTCAGAGACCACATTCTCCAGCCACCTTTAGTTATTTTGCTTTGCATCAATGATCCATTATTTCACAAGAGGAAAAGAATGGCGCTAAATTAACTGTAGTTAGGTGGATTTCACTACCAGCTTAAAATCCTCTTCAATCATCATGATCTTTATCATTCATAATTTTTACATCAATTTTTCAATGCTGACACCAATAGGAAAAATTAATATATTGGCAAATTCCAATTTGCATTAGTCCTTCATCATCTTAAGCACAATATCCTAAGACCAGGCCATGTCACTTCTGCCCAAACATTTCTCAGTCTGCCTCACTGTGGTAAGCAACTTCTGCTGTCTGCCCAAGGTGCATTTCCTTCAGCACTTATGATCTGTTTTCATCACAGGTCTATATCACTACAGTTATCTTTCCCAGTCAGTCACTCATTTAGATTACTTGTCAATCCAGCCCTCATCTTTCTTTCAGGAGCACTGGCATGGCTGTATATTTAAAAAGTTGGCTTCCCGACTATATGGTTTTGAGTTCAGTTCCACTATATGGTACCTTGTGCAAGTGTTTTCTGCTATACCATTGGTTAATCTAAATTTTGTGAGTGAATTTGGTAAATGGAAACTGAAAGAGGCCCCAAGCCATGTGGTTGGGAAACAAACTTCTTAACCACAAAGCCATGTCTGCACTTATATATATAGTTTTCAACTAGCAATAACCACACATCAGATAACCCCCATTCACTATGGTACCGCCTCTGCAGTACCATATATATATATATATATATATATATATATGTGAGCACATATATATGCACATATATACATGCAGTATCCATCTGCATGTGAAGTAGATGGATACCGACAGCTCCATAAAGAAGTGCTGATTTCTCAAAGCGAATGGAACATGTCAAAGTGGGAAACCCAGGAAGACATGAGATGAAGTACTGAAGAACAACCTCAGGAAGCTGAACCATTCAGGCAAGATGACAAAGAACCAAGACACTTGGTGCCTGACTATACTCAAGAAGACACATACCCTGCTGCAGGAATGTTAAGACTGATTCTGCTGGTGGTGTAAAGCACTTGTGGTGGTATCATGTAAAAGTGCTCATGTGACACCACGTAAAAGTGCTCACATGGCACCACATAAAAGTGCCCATGCAGTGTCATGTAAAAGCACCCAGCACACTCTGTAGAATGGTTGGTGTTAGGAAGGGCATCCAGCCATAGAAAACATGCCAAATCAGACTGGAGTCTAGTGCATCCCCCTGCTTGCCAGCTCTGGTCACACTGTCCAACCCATGCTGGCATGGACAACAGACATTAAAATGATAATGATGTTGTATGTATATGTATATGTGTGTGTGAGTGTGTGTGTTGTGTGTGTGTGTGTGTGTGTGTGTGTGTGTGTGTGTGTGTGTGTGTGTGTGTGTGTGAGTGTCTGTGTGTGAGTGTCTGTGTGTGAGTGTGTCTAAATTTATACTTCTTATTTAAATTTATACTTTTTTTTTAGAAATCACTCTGTCAGGCATCTATGTTTTACCTTCAAAGTTGTAGTGAATAAGATATTCCTTACTCGAAAAGCAGGTAAGGGTTAGTGACAGGAAGAACATCCAGCTATAAAACAATTTCCAAATAATGTATTTGTCTTATCCATGTAGCATAGGAAAACAGATATTTAAACATACGAACATAACTGTCTTGTTTATTCCCAGCTGCTGAAGGAGTTTTGTATTGAATGACCATGTCTCATAAGCCCGTAGTATTACATCTTTTGCAAATGCTTCATGCATTCTACGATTGTTGAGAGGAAAAACGTTTGCTGCCAACAGAGGTAAAAGATATCACTTAAATAAAAACTAACTACATGTAGTATTAAGGTACTCAACAATGAAGGTGTAAGACAACTGACCAAAAAGTCAGGAATACAATTGCTGTGGTGCATATATTCTCCACCTACTGGGACACTAGTCTTTCACAGGATTACTCATTTTTGCCAGCTGAGTGGACTGGAGCAACTTGAAATGAAGTGTTTTGCTCAAGAACACAATGTGTGAACCAGTCCAGGAATTCAAACCACAATCTTACAATCATGAATCCAACACTCTAACCACTAAACCATGTACCTCAACACGGATATATTAATGCTGTGCTTTTCCTTAGATCAAGTTTCCTTGATCTGCACAGATGTTCCTCCAATAGTTCCTGTCCTTCATCGCCAACTTCATCTTGGGAACTGATAAGCCACTGTTGATAACAAGTTTCTCAACATATGTTGTAGCCAATCATCTCCTGCCTCTGTGGCCATGTGTTGGTTCCCAGAGTAACTATCTCTGATGCATTCATTCCTAGGCTGGTAGCACTGTCCAGCCAAATGAAGTCTCCTAGCTCTAACCCATAGCAGTGCCCAACAAAATGGAGTCTCGTGGTTCTGGCCAGCTCTGATATGAGAGGAAGGTCCATATAGAGATCTTTTTTTAGTAATTTGTTGTTGCCATTAGATGTTCAGTGCATGTCAAAGTAAGCAGATGTAGCATCCATTTAGTCGTTCCTGCAATGTTTTTGCCAGAGTCCAAGTTTCAGACCTGTAAAGTAGCTCACTCTACAGAATTAAGTTTTCAGTTTGAAAAAGAGGATCTAAGTTGGGGGGGAAAATAAACTTCCTGTTAATAATTTATATACTTACATCATTTTCAACCATAATAAAAAATAACAATATTTTAACATTTTCACCTGCAAAAGCTTGGGGTTTGCTTTGTGAGTCCCATAATCTTCCCTGTTTTGCTTTAACTCTACATCCTTACATCACACACGCACGCACACACACACACACACACACACACACACACACACACACACACACACACACACACACACACACACACACACACACACACACACACACACAGCAAAGAGTTTTAAAGCTGATCTTTTTTTAGGAATGATGAAGGTCCATGCATGAACAGAATGCTAGTCTTTTGCAGGTAACTTTCCCAAAAAGTCTGTTAAGTTTTTTTTATTGACCATTAAATAAAGGGAAGCATGTAAAATGAAGCATTCTGCTGAGAAAGAGACATGAACTTACAAGTTATGTGTGAAAAGTAAAACATTTTACTGACTCAACCAGTTTACCCTCAACCATTAAAATAATTACAAAAATAATAAAACAAACCCAGTTTGAACTGACAATGCTTTGTAATAAACCAAAAAAGTAAGAAGCGATCAGTGTTATTATACAGCTAAAAATATATTGAATGATGAAGCGATGGAGTATATATCCCATTTGCAAGATGTTGCATGTAAAGTTAAATGAAGGGTTACATAAAGATGTCAGGCACATTTTCAAAATCATTATCACACTCAAATTAATCAAAGATGAAAACTGAGGAAAAGAAAGTAATTTGATATGCTTGCACTTATCAAAGGAAACTTTAAATACAGATATCTTTAGTTATAGGAATTAGAAATTTAATGAACTTCAAGTTGAACATATTTTGACTTCAGAGAAAGTGTATTTTACTTCAAATCTAACTACATGCAAGACTAGCCATGTAAACAGTGGCATAACTAACAGGAGAGAAAGAGGAGCAACCGCTCCCCCACCTAGCACATTTTTCTAAATTGGTGCCTTTTCAACAATTTTTTTAATGACCTTGTTACTGAAACATGAAATTAATGAATGTAAAATACAATTATGTATATCATAACTAATGAAATATCTCATGTAATATAAGAAAAATAAGTTAAAAATTATTTGGTAGGTGCAGGAGTGGCTGTGTGGTAAGTAGCTTGCTTACCAACCACATGGTTCCGGGTTCATTCTCCCTGTGTGGCATCTTGGGCAAGTGTCTTCTACTATAGCCTCGGGCCGACCAAAGCCTTGTGAGTGAATTTGGTAGACAGATACTGAAGGAAGCCCGTCGTATATATGTATATATATGGTGTGTGTACGTTTGTGTGTCTGTGTTTGTCCCCCTAGCATTGCTTGACAACTGATGTTGATGTGTTTATGTCCCCGTTACTTAGCGGTTCGGCAAAAGAGACCAATAGAATAAGTACAAGGCTTACAAAGAATAAGTCCTGGGGTCGATTTGCTCAACTAAAGGTGGTGCTCCAGCATGGCCGCAGTCAAATGA
>NC_068983.1:103815016-103817961 GCF_001194135.2 Octopus bimaculoides
TAAAGGTGGTGCTCCAGCATGGCCGCAGTCAAATGACTGAAACAAATAAACAAATAAGAGTAAAGAGTAGGTGTTGTAGCGGCTTTTTTTTTTATATGCTTGCTCCCGCTAACTTTAGAACATGGCTATGCCTTTGCTTCTAAGGTACAAATATTTCAACATAGAATTTATCTTATTCTGTCTATGAAGCTATGATAAACTCATCATGCTATCAATTCACTTAATTTTACATCAGTCTTTTTTAAAAATTTTATCTTTCCTTTTTCTTTTAGTATTTTGATCCCTTCCACTACTGCCTTTCCTCCATGAAAGCTGGAATGATTTCAAAAGTACTCAAAACCATGGCAGTTTACTGAAAATATACTTAGTGGAGGTGGGGGTACTTATTAAAGTCAACTTAATGCAACATTATTTAGAATGTAACTTTAGCACTTATTAATGAGCTTATGCAAAATAAATGTTTAAAATCAAAGTCACTACCATTTTAACTAGTTTACAAATACATTTGAGAGAAATGTTAGATATTGGATTACAAATGTTCTAAAACAATAGTCAGTTATTAGACCATAGTTCAATAAAGATTTTATTCAAAGCAATTCTTGGTTACTCGGTCAGCAAGGTGTAAATGAAGAGACAAAAGCCCTGTCAGTTAGTGTCTGAGTCAGGGCTTTAAGTTCATAGCTTTACTGTTGTGTAATCTCTGCCTTGAAATATTAATAATCTATTTATCACATGAGTGAAAGCTGCTCTTTAAAGAAAAACAAAAAACAAAACAAAAATGACAGTAAATTTTCTTAGTTGCACATTGTACTTTATATGATTCAAATCAAGTTACTGTATTAATTAGTTTTTCTAGAAGATTTGGCAGTTCAGCTCACTGAGTTTGAATATATAACAATTTCACTACATATCATCATCATCATCATCATCGTTTAACGTCCGCTTTCCATGCTGGCATGGGTTGGACGATTTGACTGAGGACTGTCAAACCAGATGGCTGCACCAGGCTCCAATCTGATCTGGCAGAGTTTCTACAGCTGGATGCCCTTCCTAATGCCAACCACTCCGAGAGTGTAGTGGATGCTTTTACTGTGTTTGGCAACTTATCAATGGTTCAACCTTCTGGAATGAACTATAGTGAATTATCTCTGCTTAATTCCTTATAATTCCACTGGATGCAGGGTATCACATGTTTGAAATATCCATGTTTGGTGACAGATTCCCAGAGCTGGCTCTTACCTAATCAATGCTTATGCATGTCTCCCTTAGATTATTACTTGTTCTATTCCATTACTCATTTCATGCTTCATAAACCAAGTGGAAGTGGAAGCTTCTGTGAAGGAGTTCTTTGCCTCGAAGGACAAGAACTGATATATGCATGGGATCAAAGAACTGGCAGTAAAAGAGCTTCAGAAGGTGCATCACAATGGCCTCTACTTTGAATGCTAGGCTGCTTTTGTCATGATTTGATGAATAAAGCAAAATATTGCAACACTTTTGACTCAACACAATGTGTATATCAGAACCAGGTTGTAGGGAAACAAGCTGCATGTGGTGTGTGTGTGTGTGTGTGTGTGTGTGTGTGTGTGTATACAGGTGCAGGCATAGTTATCCACAGGCATAGCTACACACAGGCATAGCTACACACAGGCATAGCTACACACAGGCACCGTTGTGTGATAAGAAGCTTGCTTCCCTACCACCTGGTTCTGGGTTCAGTCTGACTGCATGGAACCTTGGGGAAGTGTCTTCTATATAGCCTCAGGCTGACCAAAGCTTTGTGAGTGGATTTGGTGGACGAAAACTGAAAGAAGTCTCTTGTGTGCGTTTGTGTGTGTGTGTGTGTGTGTGTGTGTGTGTGTGTGTGTGTGTGTGTGTGTGTGTGTGTGTGTGTGTGTGTGTGTGTGTGTGTGTGTGTGTGTAATGAAAGCAATGAGCAAGACAACAAGTAAAAAAATAACACAAGAGGGACAAATTTTAACAAATGTTGTATATGCTTAATGCTTGAAAATGGGGAAGTGTCCCTCATCAGAAGAAATTTTTGAAGAAAAGTAAAGGAGGGATGTGAAACAGGAAAAGTGGTTTTTCAGAAGTAAAAATAAAAAACATACAGGTGAGGGGTTAGAAGCCAGATGGGAATGTGCTTCTGGGGATGGTAGTTAAAAAAGGAAGAAAGGGTAAGCCTATGTGTGCACATTTAGCAGTGCATCTGTGATTTGAGATGGGCGTAAGGTTGGGAATGCCGTATGCGTAGATTTGTGGTGTGCATGTATGCATGTAGAGGTATACAAGTACAGAAGTAAAGTAGCATGAGTTAACGGGAGTGTAGAGGTTGTGGGGGTCGGTGTGTGTATGTGTGTAATTCATTAAGTGTGTATTTGAGGAAAAACATAGAATAGGAGTGTGAGGTAAAAGGGAGGGTGAGAGGAATGAGGGTGGGGGTGATGAAAGTATATGAAGGGGTATGGGTGTGAGATGGTGTCATGTGGAAGAGAGTTAGGAACATGAGAGGAGCAAGTGGCTACACCAAAAATATTATTTACATATACATGTATGTGTGTGCATATATGTATATATTTTGTGTGTACAAGATATATACATGTATGTATATACAATAAATAGTAAATATATATATATATATATATATATATATATAGAGGTAGTCGATAGCTTCCGCTATCTGGGCGACCAAGTTAGTAGTGGGGGTGGGTGCGCTGAAAGTGTAGCTGCTAGAATAAGAATAGCCTGGGCAAAGTTTAGAGAGCTCTTACCCCTGCTGGCGACAAAGGGACTCTCACTCAGAGTAAAAGGCAGACTGTATGACGCATGCGTACGAACAACCATGCTACATGGCAGTGAAACATGGGCTGTAACTGCTGAGGACATACGTAAGCTCGCAAGGAATGAAGCCAGTATGCTCCGTTGGATGTGTAATGTCAATGTGA
>NC_068983.1:103824753-103830542 GCF_001194135.2 Octopus bimaculoides
ATATATATATATATATATAAAATATGGGATGAAGTACTGACAAACGAGCTCAGGATGATAAACCTTTTAGGTGAGATGACAAAGGACTGGGATGCCTGGCACCTTACTGTACTTTGCAGCAGAAGTGTTAAGACCAGTCCCTTTAGTGGTGTAAAGCACTTGTGGCAGTGCTACATAAAAGCGCCTATGTAGTGTCAAGTAAAAGTGCTCATGTGGTGCCACATGAAAGCATCCACCACACTCTGTAAAAATGTTGTCATTAGGAAGAGCACCCAGCCATAAAAACCATGCCAAATCAGACTGGAGTCTGGTGCAGCTCCCAAGCTTTCCAGCTATGGTCAACCCATCCAATCCATGCCAGCATAGACAACAAATGTTAAATGATGAATATGATGATGATGATGATGATACATTCAAATACATTTTAATTATGGACTCATGGAAGGGGATATAATTAAATGCAGGAAAGGAATAGAGTCAATTAGAAAATGTTCAGTATTTTACTAATGTTTATTTTAATGAAATTGAGAAGAATGAAAAGTAAAATCCTATGGCTTAACATTAAGCCCAACATTCTACTATTATAGCCACCTCAATTACACTGTCTCCTTTTATAATGCATACCCATTTATTATATGATGTGAAGCACTAAGGCAAATAATGAGAGCAGAGCAAATGTTCAGAACACATGTTTACTTTAGAACCTTTCCTGATACAAGGATTAGTTACTGAAATGCAAGCATGGCAACCAAGGGAAAGAGATATTACTCATTGAAACCAACTAACTGGGTGCATAAGATGCTAGTTTGTGACCTAAAATTAAGATTTTTAGACCTGCTAACTTAACATGTTGCTAACCACTAGGATATGTACAGACTGTACATACCATCTATAGTGCTGATAAAAGATATTAGATATTAGATATCAGGTTGCATTGAAAGTCCTGTCCAATTTTTAGTGTTTATTTAAAAGTACAAACATGATATTTAATACTGTAAATTTAATCCTATATGATTTCATTCATTTTCTATCACTTCTCTCCATCTATTCATAAGTCTTTGAATATCTGATTCAAATCATTCCTGGTTTTTAAATTAATATATATCTATTTAATTCATATTTATGTTTTCCCAGCTAGCCATATTTTTCCCATTTCAATGGTTTTGCAAAGATCTAAACAAGTGGAAGTCTGATAGAGCAAAGTCTAGAGAATATGGAAGGTGTAGTATTTTTCCACATTTGAACAGTTCCAGAACATTTTTAGTGACTTGTGAGTTGTGAGGTTGAGAATTATCTTCATGAAAGATAATCTCTCTGCCGAAAATTAAAGCAGGTTTTTTTCACATCCAAAGCAGTCTTCAGTTGATGATGTTGCTGACAGCAGACTTCAGAAGTGATAGCTTGATTCAGCCCTAAAAGTTCATATTGAATAATTCCTTCCAGATCCTACCAAACATTCATTAAAGTTTCTTTTGGGTGAAGAACCCTGTTGGCTGTGGCACAGGTTTTTGATTTGAGCATAGTCACTGTCTGCAGTGCTTAATATTGCGGTAATGAAGAGTCAAACATTTTACTGATTCAATATTGCAGTAATGAATCTATTTCATCTCCAGGCACGAACATGTTTAAAAATGGTACTTGTTAGTTATGTGTATGAATCAACACACATTATTCAAGGCTTTGTTGACAATTTGCTGATGAAAAAGCTCAGGAACCCATTTCTTTTGAATATTTTCTTAGTTTCTTCAAATGAATATGAATGATCATAATGCTCACGTTAAATTTAGTGGAAAGCTCTTTCACTGTCACAGCAGGATTCGTTTCAAGTGCTGCTCCTAACATTTCAATATCAAATTTGGAATGATCTAGACCGATCAGGCAAACTGAAATTGCAATGTCTCTATTTTTCAAACCATTTTCTGCAAATTCTTTCATTCACTGCATTTTGAACTCTAAAACATGTGGAACATTTTTAGCTGCTTTGCTTTCATTAGAACCTTCAAAAACTTGTAAGGCTTAGTTCCATGATGGATTCTTCATGCAATTCATTTGACTGAAAAAATTCTTCAAGGCAATGCTCCAACATGGTCAGGTCTAATGACTGAAACAAATAAAAGGTAAAAATATTAAAATGTGGTTGATGCTCTTTGATAACGCTTCATGAAATGGTTATGCTTTAAAGTGAATTTCCCTCCAATATTTATAACTTTTACAAAAACAGGTTTCAACTGGTTCATACTCACTATCAAAGAGAACTTTCTGTACAACCTGATACTATTTACTGGCAGTTAAGGATCAGAATGATGAGTGCATAGACATATCTGTACACAAGTTGGTTTGTAGACTGTCCCTATGGAGTCTCAAACTGTCCTGGATGCTGTTTTTATTAACAAGATCTAAAAGTGACAGAAGCACTTTTCATGGCAAGTAACTGACTAAAATTTAGTATTAAGGGAAGACAAATCTACATGTAACTCATCATCATAATCATTATAATTGATATCATAGACACCACCACTACAACCACCACCACCACCACCATCACTGTCTTTGGCAACACTGGTGGACGTGGGCACTGTGGGTTGTAGTAGCATTGTTGTTGTCATCATCATCATCATACATAGAATGAGCAAACACCCCTGGTGTGTGAAACTATGGAATATGCCACATAGAATTATATCTCATCAGTGATATGGTAGTAAGTAGTTTCCAAACGTTAATATTTGAGATTTTATTACATCTTTGTGTTGGATATATTTAAAATTGTGTGGAAATTCTAAACGTGTAACAGTGAAATAATGGATTCTAATTTAAGTACAGCACCAGCAATATTGAGGGCAGGGTTCTAGTTGATACCATTGACTCTTTTATACTTGACTAATACTTTATTTTATCAACCCCAGAGAGATGAAAGGCAAAGTTGGCCCTGGTAGGATTTGAACTTAGAACTAATACTGCAAAGCATTTTTTTACTGATACTGTAATGATTCTGCTAGTTCACTGCCTTGGCAGCAGTGAAGTGATGAACTCCTTTTAACTTGATTTAACATAGACAAATCAATGTACAAACAGAACAATGTAACAACTTTCATTTTTAGTTTGTTTTCTCTTTAGTATTTCTGATAGGAGACAGTTTGTCTATAGCTCATAAGTCTATTGGAGGGAAAAAAGTATGTTATCTTTTAACTGTTACTTGTTTCAATCTTTGGACAATGTCCATGTTGGGGCACTATTGTACTTATCAGTTCCTTTTGTATACACACACACACACACACACATATATATATATGATGGCATACTCAGCCTATGGAATCCTTACTCAATATGATGATCCACATGCTTGGCTATTCTAAAAACAGGTGTAAGAGATTCTGTATATCTACATTCTCTATCTAAATTAAATGTCTTTTCAAGTGAATCCAAATGGTTTGCCTTTTCATTTTTACTTTAATCTTTATATACGGGGTGAGTCAAAAGTAGTGCACAGTTTCTGGGAAGTCATGCCTTTTCTTGTTGTTTTGCAAGTTATTACTGACAATTTCAAAAGTTACTAAGTCTGAATCATACATCCTTTTATTCATACTCTTTAACATCTCAACCCATAAAACAAGAATTAGGGGTCAAAAGTATCTCCCAATTGGGAAGTCATACATATTAACCCTAAAACTGGAATTGGGCATTACTTTTGACTCACCCTGTATGTATGTATGTATGTATGTATGTATCATTTTAGAACCAATTTCTCAATCATGAAATGCAGGTGATATAGATATTAATTAGATAAATTAGGGTAAGCAGAATAATTAATGATTTTGCAGTTCTTTCTAATTAATATCTATCAATAAATTTGGCGAATTAATCTAAGGAAGAAAATATTTGGGCAAGTAAGATTTCTGAGAAAGAAAGATCTTATCTACAAAAGCCTATGTTAGATGAAATGTGTTATCCCAAATCATCAGAAAGACTGCCAAGGCAGATCCTGTTTACATAACTAGCTGAAGAAGAAAGAAAGCATGGCTGACTGAATCAGCTCTGTGTAAGACATATCTGAGAAAGAAACAAGAAACAGTACAGAATTAATGCTTGGAGGGTGGTGGTTAACTAACAATGATCACCAGTGATCAGCAACAGCACAGAAAGACAGATGCTTGCCGTACCCAGGCTCACTCCCGACACCCTGCCTTACTCTGAACATCTAGTGTCTTCCCTGTACCAGAACAGTCTAAAAATGATGTTTACTTGTAACAGGCAAAAGAAAAAAAAAGACAAGTATGCTATTATCAAATTTTAACACCTGTATGTGTTCAAGTATAAAAGTTTCTCTGTGAAATATATCCGACATCAAAAGAGGCTAAGATATCAGCTTTTAATTCTTTACACAGGAATTATAACAGATAGTTTCGAGACCTTAAAAAAACGATCTCCCTATGATGTGTTGTTCATGAAAATACCAAATTTTTTTTAATCGTTTGAAAGCGTATCAATAAAACTAACTCATATCTTAGACACGCACAACCTATTATTACTTGCTTGAGTTACATATGGCTGAGTTACTGATGCATTGCATTACCAGACAGTTGGTTGCTGGTTAGTACTGTTTTATTTTATGGCTTCATTACAGGAATATACATGATGTTTTGCAGGTCTTCTAAGACTAGTAAGAGGAAGGGAAGAAGTTACTCACAAGCTAAATATCTGCATCAGTGGTTCTCAACTGTTTTTTTGTCTATGGACCCTTTTGATCCCTATGTTACTTCAGTGGATTCTCATAACCATTCCATTATTAAAAAAAAATCCTATTGTATTTTTATAACTAAATACTATTGGGAATTGTGTATTGTAGAAGTATTATCAACTTACTTCACATAATCTTTCACAATTAAATTTTATATGGATCCTGGTTGAGAACCACTTGCACTGCATGCTTACAATAGAAAGGACTGCTTTAGTGGTATCAAAGGATCAAGTGGTAGCATCAAAACTTGTTATGGATTAAGTGTAATGTTCATATCAAAGACACTTAGTTATCATTAGCCCAGTTCATTAAAATGTAGATAGTAAATAGGTCTTAAATTATTGCACTGCTAACAATGTTTGGTGTTATTACTGTTATAATATATGACTGAGTGCTGAAAAATTCTTGACTTTGGATAAAAGAAAATACAAGAGAATCAGTTAATTATGATTTTATCCAACATATTCTCCTCTCAGATCCACACAATCATTGCAGCAGTCCTTCAGCTTTTCTAAGCCCTGTAAAAGAACTCAGAAGGTTGGGCATCCATCAGGCCTTTTGCAATATCCTCAAAGCCAGGGACATATATATATATACATACATACATGAGGGGATACTGAAAAGTTCCTGAATTTGGGTAAAAGTAAATACAGCAGGGATCAGTTAATTATGATTTTATCCAACATATTCCCCTTCTCAGATTCACACGCTTATTGTAGTGATCCTTCAGTTTTTCTAAGCCCTGTAAAAGAACTCAGAAGGTTGGGCCTCCAGCCAGGCCTTTTGCGATACCCTTAAAGCCAGCAACTTTTCAGCACCCACTCATACTATCAAGCATATTCATTGATTTTTTTAACCAACATTCTGTGCTATGACAATTGCATACAATTTATTCTTACAATGGAGGAGGATAGCTGCGTGAAAAAGTGCCACACCCTAACAGTTGAGGGAACCCGTGGAAGAAGTAGGCCCAGGAAGACCTGGGCTGAGGTGGTGAGGCAAGACCTTCGTACATTGGGCCTCACCGAGGCGATGACTACTGACCGAGACCTTT
>NC_068983.1:103830716-103835737 GCF_001194135.2 Octopus bimaculoides
TTTTGAGCGTGGCTGTTGCCAGTACCGCCTGACTGGCTCCTGTAGGATTTTCGAGCGAGATCGTTGCCAGTGCCCCTGGACTGGCTTGTGCGGGTGGCACATAAAAGACACCATTTCGAGCGTGGCCGTTTTCGTGCGGGTGACACGTAAAAGCACCCACTACACTCTCTGAGTGGTTGGCATTAGGAAGGGCATCCAGCTGTAGAAACTCTGCCAAATCAGACTGGAGCCTGGTGTTGCCATCCGGTTTCACCAGTCCTCAGTCAAATCGTCCAACCCATGCTAGCATGGAAAGCGGACATTAAACGATGATGATGATGATGATGAATGTGTGCAGACAGAAAAAGGAGGAACAAGTAACTGTAAACATTTTGATTCCTTTTGGTGTCTTTATCAGCATTTGTATATTTGCATATCACTTTAACTACCCACAAACATATTGCATATAAACTAATTAATATCAGAGGTTCAAATAAATTGGATAGATCAACTTGCACTTCACTTTTGTAGTGAAGAGATTAAACATTAAATCACTGGTGTTAAGAGTGTTGGCCAAACAGCCTATAAGTAGTAACTTGATAATGTTCAATCTTACTGCTACAAAATTGTTAAATATTGAAATTAGCCTGTCCAGTACACTACTCTAATATTGGTTTCAAATTTTTGGCACAAGGCCAGAAACTTCAGGGGAAGAGGTAAATCGATTGTATCGACTCCTGTGATAAACTGGTACTTATTTTATCGACCCCAAAAGGATGAAAGGCAAAGTCAACCTCGGCAGAATTTGAACTCAGAACATAAAGACAAACATAATGCAGCTAAGCAATTTGCCTGGCATGGTAAAGATTCTGCCAGCTTGCTGCCTTAAATTTTTACCTCTAGTATTAATGGGTATGTATAGGGTGGTGAGCTAGCAGAATCATCAGCATGCTGGGCAAAATGCTTAGAAGTATTTCATTCATATTTACATTCTGAGTTCAAATTCTACTACGGTTGACTTTGCCTTTTATCCTTTCAGGGTTGATAAAATAAGTACCAGTTGAGCACCAGGGTCGATGTAATCGACTTACCCGACCTCTCACAAAATTGCTGACCTTGTGCCAAAATCTGAAATCAGTATTAATGGGTATATAAAGGTGGCAAGCTGCCAAAATTGTTAGCATGCCAGGCAAAATGCTTAGTGGCATTTCATCTATCTTTATGGTCTGAATTCAAATTTAACCAAGGTCAACTTTACCTTTCAACCTTATGGGGTTGATAAATAAGTACCAGTTGACTTGTCCCCTCCTCTGAAATTGCTGGCCTTGTGCCAAAATTTGAAATCAATATTAATGGGTATATATTCATGTATGTTTGTGGATAGTTGAAGTGGTACACAGCCATTGATGAAGACTTCAATACAAGTTGATGCAGGTGTATGGCTATTCACCCTTTTTCTTTCTGCACATATATGGTACATACATGGGACATACATGTCATTAACACATTGTGCGGGTTAAGAAAAAAAACCTTGTAGATATATTCTATAGTACTTTATAGTCATAGATAAAGTTCATCATTTGGAAAAACAGACAACTGCATCAATAAATAATATCATGTTATAGCTTGTACAGCTGAGGAGAATTCATATAAGATGCTTCATTTAAAATGACTTCTACAACTTATCTATATTACTACAGAGATCCTTTTTTAAGCACAAGGGATTCCAACCCTAAAGCTAGTTTAGAGGTAGATAAGGGTTCTCTGTGTTTTACACTTGATGACTTTTTGGTGAAAATCTATTTTCTTTAGAAATCTAAATTTAATTCAATTTTCTTATGAGAGCTGGTTCAGCAAGTAAAGGGATATATTAACCCTTTAGCATTCAGGTAATTTATTCATATTGTTCTGAATTTATCCTTCCTGCATTATCTTTTAACCTTGGGATTTTGATGATGTGATTGTCTATGTTCAAAATGATAGTCTAGGGTAGGTAGGAGAGGCCAAATCTGGCCAATTTGAACATAAAGCAAGTAGAATATTTTGGCCAGATATGGTTGGTTTAAATGTTAAAGGGTTAAAAGTTTTGTTATAATGTAATTCTGAGCTTCATATGCCTTTCTTGAAGCCCTGTTCGGAACCCATTAGTGCTTCAGCCCTTATAAGATCAATAAAATATAGTGCTGGTAATATAATGGTAAAAGGATAAGGGTAAAAACCCTCTTAAGTCATGAATGACCATGGGATTGCACCTAGAAAGTTACCCTCTGAGGCACAAGTCCGGGTGTGGTTGTTTATGGAAGACCAGCAGTCACCCATGCATACCAGCCTCCTCTCTCCATACTACCGATGTTATCCAAGGGAAGGCAAAGGCCAATACAGCTTGGCACCAGTGATGTTACAACTCATTTCTACAGATGAGTGAACTGGAGCAACATAAAAGAAAAGTGACTTACTCAAGAGCACAACACACAGCCTGGTCCAGGAATTGAACTCATAACCTCATGATTGTGAGCTTGATGCTCTAACCATTGAGCCATGCACCTTCACAATATAATGGTATCAAATCGATTAATTATAAATTCTTTCTCTCAAGGAGAAAAGAGCTTGAATTTAGATTTTACTATTATTTTGATCAAACTTAAGAATACTATCAGTGTTTAGTAACAGTGTGTGTGTGTGTGTGTGAGAGAGAAAGAGAGAGGGAAATGGAAAGAGAGAGAAATGGAAAGAGAGAGATAGTGTGTATGTGAGCATGTGTGCATATATGTGAGCATGTGTGCATATATGTGAGCATGTTTTTGTGTATCTATATTTGCATGCATACAAAGTGACATGTGCAGCAGTTTGGCAGCCAGTGCTGAGTAAATCTGCTATTTCACTTATATTATCAAAACCTCTGGAAACCACACAAAAATCACAACTTCTCATTTTTCATGCCTATATTAGAAACATTACTACTTAAATGCAAATGTAACAACAACAAAAAAAATTAAAATTTGGGCCAAAATTCGGTGAAACTTTTGAACATTGTATGTACAAGTTTTAAATTGTGTCTGTTGAATAAACATTGTAAGCTTTATTTCATATATTTGTTTAAGTAATTAGAGACTTTTGATACTGGAATTTGATCTGGCTGAAAATCCTTTATGTGCAAAAATACATATAACCATGAGTAGTTTGATTAAAAACACACTTTATGTGGTAGGCTTAACACACTTCTCAATTTAATACTGTTACTTAATCCGTGGGTTCTTTTTGTGAAGTTCATTCAGTTGCAACCATTCTGATCAAATTTCCATATTTTTGTTGCGGACATTGACCTGGAAATGTTCAGGATGGACATCGACACAACATAGAAGGCCTGCAAAGATCATTGGCATGGATCCTCCTCCTTTGACAAACTCAAATATGAAGGGGATGATGATGATGAGGATAACAACGATCATAAAAACAACAATGACGACAACAATGACGACGACGATGACAACGATGATGATGAAGAATGATGATGACGACATCGATGACAATGAGGATAACAACAATGATGAAGATGATGATGATGACGATGATGACGATGATGACGATGATGGTTTCAAGTTTTGGCATAAGGCCAGTAATTTCAAGGGTAGAAGTAAGTCGTTTACATCAACTGTTGTGCTCAACTCATACCTATTTTATTGACTCCAAAAGGATGAAAGGCAAAGTCAGCCTCAGCAAAATTTGAACTCAGAACATGAAGATGGATGAGGTAGTGCTAAGCATTTTGTCCAGCATGCTAATGGTTCTGCCAGCTCACCACCCAAATAATAATAATAATAATAATAATAATAATAATAATAATAATAATAATAATGATGATGATGATGAGGAGGAGGAGGAGGAGGAGGGATGATGATGATGATAATAGTAATAATAATAATAATAATAATGATAATGATAATAACAACAACAATAAAAATGTAAATGTGCAAAAGCTACCTTTATCAAAAGGAAAATGATAGAAACATCCAATGTTAACTTTGACCAACAGAATGTCATAAAGAACCAGTGGAGAGCTACAAATACCTAGGGGAATTTGAAGGTGATGGAATCAAACATTCAATGATGAGGGAAAGGATCAGAAAAGAATGTTATCATAGTTAAGGGCAAAACTCAAGACAGAGCTGAATGCAATAAGCAGGATCAGAGCGATCAATACTTTAGCCATACCAGTCATGACTTACAGTTTCAATATCATTAACTGGTCAATTACTGAGATATGTAATCTTGACAGAAAAATATGAAAATTGTTGACAATGCATGGAATGCACCACCCTAAGGCAGATATAGAACGACTTTACCTGCCAAGAAAAGAGGGAGGCCATGGACTTTTACAACTGGAATTAACAATGAAGATTGTCACAATTGGTCTAAACACCTACCTATCATACTCAGTAACAAAACAGGCCCAGAAATATCTCAGTGAATTCCAAATACAACAATTCCCAGAATTAGACATACTGGAAACAAGCACAGGAAAAGCTAAGCATATGAAAACCTGTGCTAAAACTGCTGCCTTAGATATTCTTATTGATAAACGGCAAGAAAAACCTCTGAATGGCAAATACCCAAAGAGAACTAATAATGCCAATGTTGACAAAGCCCTTACCCATCAATGGTTAGTGTCTTCTGGTTTAAAATCAGAAACAGAAGGGTTTATCATAGCAGCCCAAAACCAATGCCTATCTACAAAGAGCTACCAGGCCAACATATTAAAGAATGGCAGTCGCCCAACATGTGTATGTAAACAACAAAATGAAACCATTGATCATGTTGTCTCCATCTGCAGTCTTCTTGCGCCTACAGAATATCTTAACAGGCATGATAGAACTGCACAATATATTCATTGGATTATTTGCAAAAACCTGGACCTGCCCCACGATAAAAACTGGTGGGAACACAAACCACCACCAGTGCTTAAAAATGATCACATCTCACTCCTCTGGAACTTCACCATTCAAACTGACAGAACGACAGCTTCGAATAGGCCAGACATAGTA
>NC_068983.1:103835747-103836073 GCF_001194135.2 Octopus bimaculoides
GAACGACAGCTTCGAATAGGCCAGACATAGTATTGAAAGACTTCAGACAAAAATCATGCCTTCTCATTGATATGACTGTCCCAATCAACATAAATGTATCTGTCAAGACCTACCAAAAACTAAGCAAGTACAAACATCTTGAAATAGAAATTGGCAAAATGTGGAACCTCAAGACTAAAACAATACCTGTTGTCATAGGTGCCCTAGGAATGATAGCAAAAAGGGACGATTGCTACCTAGCTCAGATACCAGGAAACCCCAAAATGGCAGAAATTCAAAAGATAGTTCTAATGGGAACTACCCATATCCTACGTAAAATACTGTCT
>NC_068983.1:103836083-103839641 GCF_001194135.2 Octopus bimaculoides
CAGAAATTCAAAAGATAGTTCTAATGGGAACTACCCATATCCTACGTAAAATACTGTCTATGTAATTTCAAATTTTAAAACAAACTTATAATTTTCTTATATTTTCTTAAACATTCTCTTGGAACAATACCTTGTGTAAAACCAAATATATGGCACCCTAGGCATAACACCAACTTGAACTTCTAACTTGTTGTCTCTTGAGGTCTCTGGGTGAGACTTGGAGTCAACTTGTACAAATACAAAGCAAAAATCAAGCAAATAATAATAATGATGATGATGATTATCATCATCATCATCATCATCATCATCATCATCATCATCATTATTATTATTATTATTATTATTATTATTATTATTAGTAGTAGTAGTAGTAGTAGTAGTGGAAATAAGAAGGTCAAGCTTATGTAGGATGGACAATTGCAAAGATAAAGCACTGTACAAGCACTTGAGAATGAATGAAACTGAAAATAAGTGGATAAAGAAAAGAATGCATAGAAGTAATGGGGGAAGAAAAATGATGCCAGCAGAACTGTGCTATAAGACCGCTACAGTATCAATGAACAAGTATTTATCTAGTAGAGAGGATTGGATACTGCGGCTTGTGTGGGCAGATGTGAAAGCAGCAAAAAATCACATTCTATTGTCAAAGAAGCTTGCAAATCTGCAAGGGAACTTGGCATGAACCCTGAATTAGATGAAGAACCTGAAACCACTGCCACAAAAAACACAAAATGGATAAAAACGAACAGGCAGAAACAAATTGTAGAGTGGTGGGGCCAGAAGCCTCTGCATGGACAGTATATACTTTGAAGTGGAAATGCTGATATAGACCAAGCAACAACCCATCAATGGCTGAGAAGCTCAGGACTGAAAGCAAAGACTGAAGGTTTCATATTGCTGTCACAAGATCAATTTGCTTACTAAAAACTACCACACACACACACACAGTTGTTTGACCTTATCTAGTTGAGTATGTCCCTCAGTGGCTGACGATATGTGCATCTCTGATCATGAGCAGAAGTAGTGGGGGAGCATCATAGCCATGTGTTGAGAGGAATTCTTTAGGGTTTAGATAATTCACTTTTGGAAGCATGGGTGTTTTGTTCAACATCCTTAAACAAACCTTATTCAGGGACCTTTTGAGCAGGATGGGCTACTTAACCTGAAGAAAATTCTAACTGGGCCTCACCTGCAAGGTCATGCATATTGTTTATATTTTGAACTTATTCTGAATAGGTTTTGTGTGATTCTAACTTCTTTGGTAAGTCTATGATACTACAGATGTATAAGTTATCTATTAACTGTTTGTTTGAGTTTTGAAGGTGAATCTTAGCTCTTCATTTTCTTCATTATTTTTCTGAAGAGTGATATCATTGCTGTTTTGAAGAAATCGTTCCACTTCACCCATTTTTGTGATTTTATGTTAAGTTTTCTTTTTTTACCTTTTATTTTTTTTAGAGATTTTCTTCTTTTGCCTTTTGTATTTCATCCAACTGTAACTAATGTTTCTTCTTCATTCTATGATAATGAAGCAATACCATTGTTTACCTTTATAATGGGATAAAATATTTGTTCATCCATTTCTAATTGTGAGCATAATTCCCAGAATTTTTGGCTGATGGCACCCTGGAAACGGGGGCTTGTTGTTCTTTTTATTGTTTCAATTGATTTCATTATTTTCATTTTTCTTATCTTTGCTTAGTTCTCCCAGTTTTTCCCGGATAATCATCTCCGAGGTGATTCTTAACACAGCAAATGATACTACAAGACACTTTTTCCCTGTAGCATCAATCTTAAGCCCTATGTTTCAGCACCTTCAGTTTGGGTACAGTTCAAGAATGGCTTTGTGGCTTTCAGTCAGTGTGGTTGGTGCCATTTGGACTTGGTAATCCATTTTGGTGTCCCTTGATCACATGTCACTTTCATTGGCCTTTATTGGGATATAAAAGTGATAACTAATCACAAATCTACATCATTTCCCATTATCTCTTATGTTCACTCTTGTATTTCTTTGCCGCATAATACTGGAACAAAAAAAATGTATGGATACATTAGTAAAATTAGAAATCAACGACCAAAACAGCAACCTCAAAATTCCTTCAACAAAGAAAAAAACAGACTTACCTCCATCGTATGGGAAGTGGGTTATTTTGTCAGGATACTTACCATCCGCACAATCAAAACCTACAAGCTCCAGTTGTGATGGGAAGCTGGCTGTGTCAAGGCCACTTCTGGAGATGTCACTCAGAGTGGTGTGTTAGAAGAGGTTAAACATCAACTTCATAGTGATCTTGGATTCCACCAGTCACTGAGGCCCTGAGAATGCAATGCATGATGCTTGTTTACCCTCCTTCACGCAAAGAACACGCTACGATGACAACGACGATACCTGGGTGATCCTGCCAGTAGTCATATGCTTGTCTCAAAGCTTAAGCCATGCAAGTGTAAGTTCATGCCATAAACAAATGGTTTATAAAAGAAGAAAGTAAAGCAAAATAGCATAAAGTAAGAAAAAACATATCTTCATCTTCACTCCTCTCCTTCATTCTTGCTGCTTGATATAATGGTGTGCCTTGTTTACAGATGTCATCCAATCAGCTAAGATCTGCAGCTTAATAATCTCAATGCATCAATATCATTTCTGTTATATTTACACTGCTTGATACCTTGGGCAAGTATCTTCTACTACAATTCCAAATCCACCAATGCCTTGTGAATTAATTTCGTTGACAGAAACTCTGTGTGTGTGTGTGTGTGTGTGTGTGTGTGTTCTACGAAGATACTTAAACTTCTTACAGGAATAGTTTTATCCAAGGTACTCTGGTTTAATATATTATATTTTGAAGAGATGTTTCTTGAATAAATATATTATAAAACATCAAATAGTTTTAAGTTTGATAAAACATCTATCTCTCCATTTTCAAAATTATCAATTATATATGTGTATATATATATATATTCATCATCATTATCATCACCATCATCATCATCATCATCATCATCATCATCATCATCATCATCATCATCATCATCATCATCATCATAATTTTTTCCATTTCCCTTGCTGGCATGAGTTGGGCAGTTTGACCAGAGCTGGCAAGCAGTAGACCTGCACTAGGCTCCAGTCTGATTTGGCTTTGGTTTCTAAGGCTCGATGCCATTTCTAATGCCAACCACCTTATAGTGTGTGCTAGATGCTCTATACATGGAACTAGCATGGGTGCATTTTATGTGGCATGGGCATGGTGCTCTTGCTGGCCAATCCTCTTCAGCGGAATTGATAATATATATATATTCTTTTATTCTTTTATTTGTTTCAGGCATTTGACTGTGGCCATGCTGGAGCACTGTCTTTAGTCAAACAAATCGACCCCCAAGACTTATTCTTTGTAAGCCTAGTACTTATTTTATTGGCCTCTTTTGCCGAACAGCTAAGTTACAGGGACATAAACACACCAACATCGGTTGTCAAGCGATGGTGGGGGAACAAACAGATGCACAAACATATGCACATATATATATATATATATATATACATACAACGGACTTCTTTCAGTT
>NC_068983.1:103839809-103842404 GCF_001194135.2 Octopus bimaculoides
CCTCTTTTGCCGAACAGCTAAGTTACAGGGACATAAACACACCAACATCGGTTGTCAAGCGATGGTGGGGGAACAAACAGATGCACAAACATATGCACATATATATATATATATATATATATACATCTATTATCATCATCATCATCATCATCTAAGATGGCCCTGTGTAACAGCAATGTAATCTCTCATCAGATCCCTTAGTTTGGTGAGGATATGAACTCTACAGTATCATTCTATGTTGGTGCAAATTGATGCTACCATATTTTCTAGCAGCAAAAGCACATGGTTTGGTGGTCAAGTGTATTTCTCTCACAATCATAAAGTCATGAGTTCAATACCTGGCAGTACATTGTGTCCTTGTGCAAGACACATTACATTCACATTGCTCCCTTTCCCTCAGCTGGCAAAAATGTGTAGTACCTTTATTTGAAAGGGCCAGCCTTGTCACATTCTGTGTCACACTGAATCTCCCCGAGAACTACATTAAGAGAACACGTGTCTGTGGAGTGCTCAGCCACTTGTACATTAATTTCACAAGCAGCTTGTTCCATTGACTGAACCAACTGAAACCCTTGTCAACATAACCAATGGAGTGCCAGTTTTAAACTAAATTTTCTCAACATACAAGCTGAAATTTTTAGACCGAAATTTACATCCAAAAAGGTAGGTCGGCTTCAACACCAAAACAATTTTGGTAGACCAAAAATTACATGTGAAATATGACAAGATTTGGAGAGATAGAGATGATCTTTGAATGTTTACACTAAAAGCACCCACTACACTCTCTGAGTGGTTGGCGTTAGGAAGGGCATCCAGCTGTAGAAACTCTGCCAAATCAGACTGGAGCCTGGTGTTGCCATCCGGTTTCACCAGTCCTCAGTCAAATCGTCCAACCCATGCTAGCATGGAAAGCGGACGTTAAACGATGATGATGATGATGATGATGACTACAATGACTTGTATTCTGGTAAATACAGTAATTTATCAAACCTAGCCTGCAACCAGTTGTTTATTTCATCAATGTTTGTGGGATGAAAGTCAATACCTAGGCAGAATTTGAACTCAAATCGTGAAGAGCCAGAACATATGCAAAAAGGCATTTCTTCATCTGATGCTCTAATGGCTCTGCCAGTCCACCACCCTATAGAATCTATATAAGTAATTAAGCTAATTTCCATATATATAGCTTAACATGAATCAGCAGTAATGAAAAATTAGGTTGTTCATTTCGGAATAGTTATTCATTTAGAAATTATTTATGCGTAAAGCTTGTATTAGAAGTACAACTGACCTCAGAATATACAGATGATGTTGCATGTGTGGGTAGGGGCAAATAGAAGTGAAGGAGATAGTGAATGTGATGGTGGTAGTTAATGGTAGTAGTGATGATGATGATGGTGATGATGGCAACTACGATGATGATGATGATCTTAATCATGATTCTGTTTATAATCAGACTGATGATGTTGATGATGGTGTTGATGATGATGTTGATGATGATGATGATGATTAATCCTTTCTTCATGCTTTTGCTTGCTGGTGAAAATACTAAGGTTTAGAGAAAGATAATCAGTTTGATTATAGAGTAATAGAACTGATGAAGAAATACATTACATCATTCACATGAACAAAAATATGTTTAAAGTATTCAGAAAGAAAATCCCTTTATATTTGAGTTCTTATAAAAGTGAAAAACAAACACCCTAAAATATGTTATTTTTTTAAAAATTTCACTCCTCTTTTTTTGTTTATTTTTTGATGCCATGCCTAGTTTTTAGTCATTATAGACTACAGATACTCTCCAAGAGTAGAAGACCAGGTCCCTCATCTCACCAACCATTATGGGTGGCATTCATATAACAACAGGAAGACACCTAGGAGTCAGCCCCTAGGTTGGCCCATCTCCCTTAGAGAGCATCAGGAACTAATGGACCAAAACACTTGTTTGAGTGGAGTTCTTCCTCTACAGATTTCTCTCCAGGTTGCAGTCCGCTCACTCAATAGCAAGTTTCCGCTCACTTTATTTTGCCTCCTGCCTCAATCATTTGTTTCATTATGCACTGCAAGTCTATATTTCACAGGGTGTTTTGACACCCATCACACTCCTTCACTTTATTATCATTATGTCCATTCATTACCTTACACACATGTTGTGCATGCCTTACAACAAGAACATAACACATTTTATCACTAGAGAGGTTATTTGTCTCTGACTGGACTAAAGATGTTCCCTCTACTTCGTATCAGTTCTTATTCTGTATTGCTGCATTCATAGATAGCTCGCTTGTGGGAGAATTGAACCTAAGCAGATGTGTAGAGAGAGTTGAGAGTGGGAAAGAAATTCAAAATAGGTATTTAGACACTTGTTGGTCAGTTACAGTCATGTGGTTGTAATGCCATCAAAGTGACATTAGTTTTCTTATTTCTATTTTTATTTTTTTATGTGTATTGTGGACAGGATGTTGGAAGGATGCCAGTGCTATTTTGATGGGAGGTTATTCTTTCAATGGTTTTTTTTTTTTTTTTCAGACTAGACAAAGAACAACCTATTACTTTGAAGCCTCTAGAACTTTGTGTGTGACATATGTATATATA
>NC_068983.1:103842825-103852263 GCF_001194135.2 Octopus bimaculoides
GTCAGCATGTGAGTATATTGTATGCACTCTTCTTACACCATTAAGAGTATTTTAACTCTTATTTTTAGCAATGTAGGTGCTCTGGCATCCTAAGTCACACTTAGTGATGATTATATTTTTCCTTTATGGTATCACATTGTGCTTGGCTGTTTATATTAATTTTTAGTATATGCATTAGCATTTAGCTAAATTATGCATAAATTTTTATGGTAAATCCAAATATGCTGGCAGAGGGAATTAGCTGATCATGCACCATTCGACCAGTCCTCACTGATGATGTCTACAGTTATAGATGAAACTAGATCTAATCTGAGGAGCCTCGAAATGGCCATAGGGTGGTTGCTTCCCCGTCAGCATGTGAGTATATTGTATGCACTCTTCTTACACCATTAAGAGTATTTTAACTCTTATTTTTAGCAATGTAGGTGCTCTGGCATCCTAAGTCACACTTGGTGACGATTGAATTTTTCCTTTATGGTATCACATTGTACCTGGCTGTTTATATTAATTCATTTATCTATATATGAAAATATATATATACACACACACATATATACATACACACACACATGCATGTATGCATGTATGTGCATATGTATGTATATATATGTATGTATGTATGTATGTATGTATGTATGTATGTATGTATAGATAGATAGATAGATAGATAGATAGATAGATAGATAGATAGATAGATAGATAGATAGATACAGATGATATAAATATATTTACATATAAATGAGTGTTTGTGTATGTTGTATATGTCTGTATTTGCATGGTTAGAACTAACAGCATAGCTTTTGTAATCATTCCAAGACAAACAATCTGTATTAAATAGAAATCATAAATTTCAGGATATTACAAAAGCTTAACATACATAAATCATAAATAATACACTGCTTACATGTTAACTAGAAGTACAGTTTCTTCAGACTTTCTGAGATAGCTCTTTTAATAAAAACTGTTTGGAATTCAGTCTTTTTCAGAAATTTCAACTTTCTGTCCCAGAGTAAAATCCAGAAATTGAAGTATGTCAATGCACTAAATGCAGAAGAAATAACAAATATTTTTCAAGCAGAGCTTTGCTTTTATTTATGGCATAATATTTTACTTGTGCTATGGAGTGGTGGTAAGCATTTAGAAAGTAGTGTTTGTGCTGTGGTTAGGGTATTTAGCTCATGATCATAAAGTTGTCAGTTCAATTCTCAGTGGTACATTGTGTCCTTGAGCAAAGGCACTTAATTTCACATTGCCCCAGTTCACTCAGCTGGCACAACTGCATTGTGCCTGTAATTCAAATGGTCAGCCTTTTCACATTCTGTGTCACACTGAATCTTCATGAGAACTATGTCAAGGGTACATGTGTCTGTGGAGTGCACAACCACTTGTGTGTTAATTTCACAAGCAGGCTATTTCATTGACCAGATCAACTAGAAGCCTCAGCATAACAGACATGTTGCCAGTGTTGTATCCTCCATCTCCAATGTCATGATACTGAAACAATATTGTGATGGATGGTTTAGATACATTGTGCCAGTCTTGTAACAGTAAACAAGATAATGATGCAGTTATAATAACAATGTAACTGTTATGTCCTGCATTATGACAACCTATTTCATCATCTCTGCAGGACTGGCCTGAACAGCGTACCTCACTGGCTGACATTACTGACAGTGTCAGCCCACTAGTTATTAGTAGTGGACTAGCCCACTTCTCACCTGGGGATGTCCGCCACAATACTTCCCTGTTTTGAGATTTTTTTTCAACACAACATTTTTTTCATTACTTTTTCTTCTAACCAGAATTATTTTTCATCTTATTTAGATTTTTTCTCATTCCACACAGAATTATATATTTATTTTTTTTCTCTTTCAAAATGCCACAGGTAGTACCAAGTCTACATTATTACTAGTAGCACTACTACATAGTACATAGAGTGACCTGACTTATAAATCTTTCAAACGGACTTATTATTATTATTATTATTATTATTATTATTATTATTATTATTATTATTATTATTATTATTATTATTATTATTTTTCACCGTGTAGTTCAGTTCTGTGTGGAGTTCCAGTTTTATCAGACATTTTTTTCTTCAGAATCTTTTTTTTAGATATATTTTTCACTGTGTGTATATTACTTTACACCAAGTGTAGTTCAATTCTATGTTAGCATTTTTTTTTCTTCGGAATCTTTTTTATATATTTTTCACTCTGCGTATATTACTTTTCACTTTGTGAAGTTCAATTCTGTGTTAGAGTTCAAATCCTTCAAACTTTCTTTCATTGTTCTTGAATGTAGGTGTTCCATTTCGACACTCCTACAAGCATTTGTAACCTCGTTACCATTGTTATAGCGACAGTTATACTATGGGAGGTATCCTCATTGCTACTGTTATGTCTCACTACTACACATCAGTGGCTGTGTGAGCTACAAATCCTCATCACCACGGTTATGTCACCATTCTACATATCAGCAGCTGTATGAGCTACGAATCCTTGTCGCCACTATTATGTCCTGCATTATGATGATGTATTTCGTTGTCTCTGTGGGACTGGCCCAAAAAGCGTACCTTGCTGATTGACATTACTGACTGTGTCAGTCCACTATTTATCAGTAGTGGACCAGCCCATTCTGATCTAGGGGTGTCTGTCACAACAGTAACGATCCAACAATCTCTTCACAAACCAACAATCAATATTCCAAACACACTAACCAACTGACTTCATTGTGAACTCAACTAAAACAAACATACAAACTTCACTCTGACCACTACTGTTTATAATTGCTTGGTCCAGTCATTTCTCACAAGGGGGGTATCATGACTCTCATCACAACAACCAGAAAAAGAAATTATTTGCTTAAAGTATTATTCTTATTTCTTTATTGCCCACAAGGAGCTAAACATAGAGGGAACAAACAAGGACAGACAAAGGGATTAAGTCGATTACATCGACCCCCAGTGCATAACTGGTACTTAATTTATTGACCCCGTAAGGAGGAAAGGCAAAGTCAACCTCGGCGGAATTTGAACTCAGAACGTAACGGCAGATGAAATACCACTAAGCATTTTGCCCGGTGTGCTAACGTTTCTGCCTGCTCGCCGCCATATTTGTTTAAACTATTATTCTCTTAACTCATTTCCAGTACTTCAGTCTTTGATTTCAGACAGTTGATATTATTTTAATGATGTTGTCATTATATTCTTTAACAATAAAATCAAAAGACCCAATGTGACAGTGATTTGTCTGTTTTTATTTACAGTAGCAATATCTTAATTTTTACTCATGACAGAACTAACATTTTCAGGCACAAATCACCATGAGTCTTTGTGAATTCTTGCAATTAAATTCTCTGATAGACAACTGTTTATCAGGAAGTATAATTGCTACAATATGGGAGTTTTTATTGCTGCTTTCTTCCTTATTTCCATGTGACATCTCTGCATAATAATAGCTGATAAAAATGTTGGTTGGTTAATTTTTACAATTACACCTTACATTGTAGAGAGAAAGAGAGAGAGGGAGAAAGATAGAAAGAGTTACCATAAGAGGTGCAGGATGAGTGTACATACCAGGCTTGGTGGTAAGCAATGAGTAAAAGGAATGCTACACATGCAGTTAGAGAGAAAGAATCATATAGACAGAGGAGGAGGAAATAATAGTGTAGTTGTGGGAGGAGTTATACAAATGAGTATTTTGTTCTTTTTTTAAATTCTATTTTAAAATAATAAATATTTTTCTCTGGAACATCAGTATTCCTTTTATAATTATATATTGGGTCATTCCATAAATAATGCAGTTTTTATACTTGTTTTATTTTTCAAACTTAAGATAAACAAAGCTCTCTTTTAATCTAAAATATTCTCTCCTTCATTTTCTCCAATGTTCTTCCATTTATCTGGTAGACTTGCAAGGTCTCTCTTCCAAAATTCACTTGTCCATGATGAAAAATGCTCCTCCAGTACTGTTCTAACCTCGTTTACAGAAATTCGTTTTTTTTTTTTGTTCAAATGATTTTAAAGACTACAGAATAAATGATAATCAGATGGGACAATGTCTGGTGAATATGGTGGGTGGGGCATTGTTTCCCATTCAAGCTGCTCCAGCCTTTGGAATGTCATCCTTGTGGTACGTGGCTAAGTATTATCCTGATGGAAGAACACCTTTTGTTTTGAAATCAAAGATGATCATTTTTCTTCTCGCACTGATTTAACCCTTTCGTTATTGTACTTATTTTGAGATGCTCTTTAAATATAACAAAGAATTTAGTAAATTTACTTAGTTATCATTCAGCTAATGTTAGGAACATAAACTGTGACTAAAGTTTGGTGGGAGATTTAGATTCAAAACTTATGAAAACAAGACATTTGTGCTCAGAACTAGAGCCAGTTTCAGCCAGGCTAGTAATGAAAGGGTTAAGCCACTCAAGCTGCTCACAGTAGGTCTCCTTTCTTATCGTTTGGTTTGGGTTTAAAAGTTCAAAGCGGACTAAATCCTTCATATCTCATCAAACAGATAACAAAACTTTATGTGGGGGAAGACCTTCTTTAGCCCAGGGTGCCGATGTTTCTCCTTTCCCTACCCAGTGTTTAGCACTTGAAATTTTTATAGAGAACCCATTTCTTGTCACCAGTCACTATTCAGTCCAAAAAAGGTTCATTCATGAAACATGACAGCAAAGAAGAGCACACATTCACTCTCTGCACGTGATTAAACATGGAAAGTTTGTGAGGAACCTATTGACCTAATATACTGACTTTTCCGATGGCACAAAGGTATCGATAAATGACTGAATGACCAAATCCAAGTTTCACTTCTCAACAGTTACAATGGGATTTTGTTGCACCAGAGTTTGCAGGATGTCCTCATCGAGCTCTACAGATCTTCCAGGATGAGGCTCATCTTCTAGGCTGTAGTTTCTAGCTCAGAATTTCTGGAACCACCATTGACACTGGCTTACACATATTGGCTGATCCCCATACATTGCATTAATATTCTTGGCACTTTCCAATGCATTGTTGCCTTTATTGAACTCATAAAGCAAAATATGCTGAATATGCACCTTTGTCACTTCCATTAAAGCTTTGGAAAAATAACTGTCAAAATCGAACTGCACTCTTCAAAACTTGCACTAAAAATAAGTACAAAGTAAAATTACTACCTGCTTTTATAGCAAGTTGATGCAGGTATTTTTATCCTGTCCTTCTCTGACTTTTAGTTCATGCAAATGAAAAAACCACATTATATATGGGATGATCCAATATAATAAGTACATGGTCAGCTAGTTAAATCACAATTATTGTATGCATGCCATATTACACATGGTGGCAAAAGCATACTACCTGAGTTACCATCATACAAGAATAACACTAGATTTTACATATCTGCTACATACTCTAAACTTACAAAGCTTTCCATTTGTTCTGATACATTTCTTTATAGAGAACATGCTGAGAAGTTTGAATACTGCATCTGAAGCTAAGTCTGACCAAAATAATCTTTTAACCTATACCTTATCATTAGTGGTAGTATGAACAAGTTGTGTAATTGCGTCATGTGTGTTAGACATAAAAAGTTCTACAAAATGGTAACAGAATTAGTTAACTAGAAAAGGATTTTTTTTTAAATGGTAAATTTATATTTTGTTTTGTTCAGAGTTAATCAAAGAAAGAAAGTTAATGCTCACGACTTTTGTAGCTATTACAAACTTCAGACTTGTAAAATTGGATGTGGTAGCTGACCAACTTGAATATATGCTGGTCAATGATTGCAAGAAAAATGTGGGTGGAGACGAAACTGGGGTGGAGTGTCTGAGCCAATGTTTGTCACAGAATGAATTCAGCTAAACGTGCCCAAGGACCAGGTGGTTATGATAAACTTGGAGTCATGTGTGAAGTTTACCATTCAAATGTTTGATCAAATATAAGATCTAGTGCAATCTTTTACCTTTCATTTTTCCCCAGATAAAATAATTAGTTGTAACATGCTAAGGAGTCAACTCACATTATAGAGCATTTGTTCTTACAAAGAAAGCTATATGCTCAAAAGATAAGTTCTTTCTTAATGTCACTGATAAAGGCATGTGCATCATAACCTCCCATTTTCTACTACTTAATGAACCTTATACTTATGTATAAAGGAATCACATGCACAGACAGACAAACACACATACACACAAGTTTGATACCTGACAGCACATTGTATCCTTGAGCAAGACACTTAATTTCACTCAATCAACTCAACTGGCAAAAATGAGTGGTACCTGTATTTCAAAGGGCCAGGCTTATCACGTTCTGTGTCATGCTGAATTTCCTCAAGAATTACGTTAAAGGTACACGTGTCTGTGAAGTCCTCAGCCACTTGCACATTAATTTTACAAGCAGGCTGTTCCATTGATTGGATCAACTGGAACACTTATCATCATAACTGTTGGAGTGTCAGAAAAAGAAACAGGCTTCAGTCTGCTTTGACTTGATTTCTACAGCTGGGTGCCCTTCCTAATGCCAACCACTCTACAGAGTGTACAGGGTGCCCTTAATGTGTCACATGCACGGGTGCTTTCTACATCATATCACTGGCACAGATGCCTTTTATGTGTCACCAGCACGGATACCTTTTATGTGTCACCTGCACAGGTGACTTTTATGTGTCATTAGCACTGGCCGTGACTGTGATTTCACTTGGCTTGATGTGTCTTCTCAAGCACAGTAAATCACCAAAAGTCTTGGTCACTTGTCATCACCTCTGTGAGACTCAACATCCTAAGATCATATTTCACCACCTCATCCTACACCTTCCTGGGTCTACCTCTTCCATAGGTTCCCTCCACAGTAAGAGATCTGTACTTTTTTATGCAGCTCTTCTCATCCATATACATCAGATGGTTATGCCAGCACAGTTTTCTCTTTTGAACACTACATCTGATGCTTCTTATACCCAATTTTCTCTTTAAGGCATTTACGCTGTTGTATGTGCACACTGACATTGAACATCCAGCTTCATTTCTTTCAAGCCTTTGCATGTCCTCTGTAGTCACAACCCATTTTGCACTGCCATGTAGCATGGTTGTTCTCACACAAGCATCATACAATTATCCTCTCACTCTGATGGAAAAGCGCTTTGTTACCAACAAAGTTGGCCTCTCTCTGAACTTTTCCCAGCCCGAGCTTATTATAGCAGCTACACTTTCAGAGCATCCTCCTCCACTGCTGATTTGGTCATCTAGGTAATGGAAGCTATTTACCACTTCTAGATATCCCCCTGGGCGTTTGATGTAGTTTACTCTTTGTACACTCCTAATATTTATTGTGCCTATACATCTGCCACTATATGTATATATAATTGTAGGTTTGTATGCTTATGTATGAACCCGAGACCTTGTTGGTACTCAAGTACATGATCATTAGGTTCCAGGGTTCTATTCCTGGACCAGGCAGTGCCTTGTGTCTTTCATTTCATGTTGCTTTGGTCAATCTACTCTCCTGAAATGGAATATATGCCAAGTGCCAATGCAGTTCCCTCTCTCTCTCTCTCTCTCTCTCTCTCTCCAGATATCATATGTTTAATATTCTGTTTGACCAAAAGTGAGAGGGCTAAGAGGATATCTTTGTCTACCTGTAGATTATGTAGGTACCTAAAATAATTAGAGGAAGCATAAGAATTACTACCAAATAATATTTAATTGTAAATGATGGTTAGCTGTACTTACACGCACAAAAAATGTACTGAATGAAGAACTCAGTATTGATTGTAGAGTCAAAATAATATTTATTGCCTCTGGTGACAGTTTACTTTGAAGTTCTTTGGACGTTAGCAACTTAAATTCATTTTAAGAAGCCAGTATTGGTGAAACTTCAAAGAATACTGTCAACACTGAAAATAAATAAATAAATACACACACACACACACACACACAAATATATATATATATATATATATATATATATATATATATATATATATATATATATATATATATATATATATATATATATATATATATGTATGTATGTATGTATGTGTGTATGTATGTATATATACATATTATCATCATCATCATCATCATTTAGCATCTGCTTTCCATTTTCCATGCTGACATAGGTTGGATGGTTTGACATGCAGCACTGGCATGGGTGTGTTTACACAACACTGACATGGGTGCTTTTTATGTGACACCACCACCTGAAAAGACAAGCCTGTATATATGAATATATATATATATATGGTCATTAAGAATGAAATGTCCAATTTTTTTATGCATCAAGTTTGACAGTTGTTAACTCTAATGTTTTATCCTGACAATTCTTTGTTTTACAACATTGAAGAGTTACATCATCACTTTTCGAAATGCAATCCATGGTGTCTGGTTATATTGTGAGTTTTCTCTTGTAAATCAATTTTTGTGAATTCATGAATAGATCAAAATTTCGTGTTGTTTATGAATATGAGTACCGTCACGGAACCAATGCATCCCAAACAGCTCGAAACATCAGTGAGGTGTTTGGTGAAGATGTAGCGAATGAGCACACTGTACGTCAATGGTTTGAGAAGTTCCAGTCTGGTGACTTCTCTTTTTAAAATCAGCCCTGTGGCAGACCTGAGACCAAGGTGGATAATGAAGAGCTGGAAACTGTAGTGGAAGTGGATACATCTCAAACTATGCGTGAGTTAGCAGTAAGGTATGATTTCTCAATTCCAACTGTATTGAACCATCTGAAACAAAATGGCAAGGTAAAGAAGCTGGACAAGTGGGTACCACATGAACTGAACGAGCATCAAATGTCACATTGTCTTGAAATTTGCTGTTCTTTGCTGTCACGGAATAAAAGTGAACCATTTTTGCATCGTATTGTTACATGTGATAAAAAATGGATTCTTTTTAACAATAGCAAGCATTCTGCATGGTGGTTGGATAGAGACGAAGTGCCAAAACACAATCCAAGAAAGAATATTCACCAAAAAAAGCTAATGGTGTCTATTTGCTGGTCCAGCACTAGTGTCATCCACTACAGCTTCATGAGACCTGGTAAGCCAATTACAGCAGATGTATACATCAACCAGCTGGATAAAATGATGAGTGAACTTGAAATTAAACAACCGAGATTGGTCAATAGAGACAGGCCAATTCTTTTGCAAGACAATGCTCGACCACATGTTGCACAAAGAAGGCTACTCAAGTTACAGGAACTGAACTTGGAAGTACTCTGTCATCCACCATATTCACCAAACCTTGGTCCAACTTTTGGCAAGGGAAAAAAACTTCAAATCTGAAGAAGATGCAAAAACAGCCTTTCGTGATTTCATCACCTGTTGCTCTCCAGAATTCTTTGCTGCCAGCATAAATGAGTTATTAATAAAATGGTAAAATTTTGTTGATAATTTAAGTGCATACTTTGATTAACTGTATTGCTTTTCGTTAAGATAAAGTAAAATA
>NC_068983.1:103852480-103856131 GCF_001194135.2 Octopus bimaculoides
TATATATATATATATATATATATATATATATATATATATATTTGTGTGTGTGTGTGTGTGTGTGTGTGTGTGTGTGTGAATGTGTGTGTTTTGTGTGCTTTGTGTGTGCTCTTGTCTAGACATCACATGATGGTTGTAAATGATTATCATCATAGAAGTAAGGTTGTGTTTGTTTCCAGTCTTATTTGAAAAAACACGGAGAAATATAAACCTTGCTTTGAAACAAGTGTGGGTTGGCACCAGGAGAGCAAACAGCTGTAGAAAATCTGCTTCAACAAATTCTGTCTGCTCCATACAAGCATAGTAAAGTAGACATTAAATGATGATGATGATGACAACAATGACGATGATGATGATGACAATGATGATGATGATGATGATGATGACGACAACAATGATGATCATAATGATGATGACAATGACGACGATGACGATGATGATAATGATGATGACAATGATGGTGATGGTGATGTTGATGGTAGCGATACTGATGGGACAGTTGAATCTGTAGTAGAATTAGAAGAGAAATTGAAGGTGTAGAAGTAAAACTTGGAATCAAAGGGTTTTAAAGTTAACTTAGCAAAGACCAAAGTTCTAGTAAGCAGGAAAACAGACATGATACTAATCCCTTCAGGAAAATGGTTCTGCTTGATAAGCAGAAAAAGGCATAAGAAGAAATTACAGTGTACCCAGTACAAACACATAAGAGGTACAAAGGAATTACAGGAAGGTTAACAAAGAAAGTAGAGTTTGTTTGTGGTAAATGTGCAGGAGTAATAAATACTGAGAACACACAGGAAACAGATTTTCTTGAATGCCCAGGAGAATCCTTAGATATAGTAGATAGTTTCTGTTACCTAGGTGACCTAATTTGCAGTGGAGGGTGATGTTCTGAAAGTATAACTGTGAGAATAAGAAGGTTCAGAGAGCTGTTACCTCTGTTGGGAACAAAAGGCTTCTCTCTCAGACTGAAATGCAGATTGTATGAGGCTTGTGTACAAACAACAATGCTAGTGAGATGTGGGAGAGGATATGCATAAATTAGAAAGAAAGAAAGAATGAAATTAGCATATTCCACTGGATGTGTAATGTCAATGTGCATGTATGACAAAGTGCAAGTATGTTGAGAGAAAAACTGGGTGCAAGAGGTATCAGATGTAGTGTGCAAGAGAGATGTGCTGAAATGGTTATGTGATGCACATGGATGAGGACAGCTGTATAAAAAAAGTATCAATCACTAACTGTGGATGAAACCTGTGGAAGAGGGAGATCCAGGAAGACATGGGCTGATGTAGCAAAAAACTGATCTCAGGATGTTGAACTTCATGTAGAAGATGACAAAAGACTGAAATGATTGATGATTTTCTCTGCTTGAAAAGACCTATCTATCCAAGCAAAAAATATATCCTAAAAAACGTATTGTTTATGTCTGTGTGAAGGCACGTGGCTTAGTGGTTGGGGTATGCAGCTCACAATCATAAGGTCATGAGTTCAATTCCCAGATGCATGTTGTGTCCTTGAGCAAGATAGTTTATTTCATGCTGCTCCAGTCCACTCAGCTGACAAAAATGAGTTGTACCTGTATTTCAAAGGGCCAGCCTTGTCACATTTTGTGTCACACTGAACCTCCTTGTGAACTACATTAAGGTTACACATGTTGATAGAGTGCTCAGCCATATGCATGTTAATTTCATGAGCAGGCTGCTCCACTGAACGATCAATTGGAACCCTCATCATCATAGCTGACAAAGTGCCAGTGTAGCAGTATGTCTATACCCCAACATCTAATCTGTCCCTGTCAAAGCATCCCTACAACTTGTCTTCTTAACACCCACCCCATCACACTTTTGACTACACCACTATTTACTCATCTGCTGTAATTAAGTGAGAACAGAACAACACATATTTTATCCATCTATCTTGTGACATCAGTTATCCCTCTTTTCCTTCTGTCATTCATCCTCAATTTCATCTCTTACCACTTTATTTTCTATTGAATGCCTCTTTTTCCTGAATAACCTCTCATATCTGCCACCAACACTCTCTACCATCTTTATTCATCACTTACTTTATCCACCCCTACATACCTCAGACCCTTGTCTCTACCACTGTACATCGATCTCTCACCTCTCCACACTTCCCATCATCTCGCAATTTCTTTTCTATCTATGCTTTTATTATACTGTCACCAATCACCCTCTTCTCCTTTACCCACTCCTCTTTCCTTCACATTCTTCCACAAACTCCACAGGCACAGGTATGGCTGTGTGGTAAGAAGCTTGTTTCCCAACCACACAGTTCTGTGTTCAGTCCCACTGCATAGCACATTGGACAAGTGTCTTCTACTATAACCTCGGGTTAACCAAAGCATTGTGAATGGATCTGGTAAACGGAAACTGTAAGAAGCCAGTCATGTACATATGTGTGTGTATCTCCATGTTTATTACTTGACAACTGGTGTTGATGTGGTTATGGCCCCCTAATTTTGTGGTCTGGCAAAAGCAACTGATAAAATAAGTACCAGGCTTAAGAAAAAAATGAGTACTGGAGTAAATTCTTTTGACTAAAAATTCTTCCAGTTGGTGCCCCAACATGGCCGCAATCTAATGACAGAAACAAGTAAAAGATAAAAGATAAACTACATTCATTTCTAGGTATACTCTGCTGTTTCATAACCACCATCTTTTCTCTATTTCTAGCTGGTGGGTAACAATGTACTTCCTCTAGAGCAAGGCACATGCACCTGTTCTTTTATCATACCTTATTCTACTGCCACTTAGTATAAAGCCACCCCACTGAATACTATACGACCACTCAAGCAAGGAGTTCTGTCTTGCAAGTTACTTGGTAACCTCACTAGTGCTGGTGCAACATAAAAAGCACCCTTTACACTCTGTAGAGTGGTTAGTGTATGGAAAGGCATCCAGCTGTAGAAACCTTACCAAAACAGACATATAAGCTTGATGCAACCCTCTGGCTTGGCAGATCCTGCCAAATCATCCAACTCATGTCAGAGTGGAAGATGAATGTTATACAATAATGATGCTAAGTATATATATATATATATACACACATATATGAAGTATGTATATGTATCTATGTATATTTATATACAGATATTATATGTATATTTAAAGAGAGAAAGAGAGTGAGAGAGAGAGATAGGGAGTGAGAGAGAGAGAGAGATGCTTGCTTATTAGACATACACACACAAGCATGTATATGCAAGCATCTCTGGCTTTCTCTCTTATATGTGTGTGTGAGAGAGTGGTCGTATATGTGTGCTTGAGTGGTCGTATAGTATTCAGTGGGGTCGATAAATTAAGTATCAGTTATGCACTGGGGTCGATGTAATCGACTTAACCCCTTTCTCTGTCCTTGTTTGTTCCCTCTATGTTTAGCTCCTTGTGGGCAATAAAGAAATAAGAAATGTTAGCATGCCAGGCAAAATGCTTAGCGGTATTTCGTCTGTCTTTACGTTCTGAGTTCAAATTCCACCGAGGTCGGCTTTGCCTTTCATCCTTTCGGGGTTGATTAAATAAGTACCAGTTATGCACTGAGGTTGATGTAATCAACTTAATCCCTTTGTCTCTCCTTGTTTGTCTCCTCTATGTTTAGCTCTCTGTGGGCAATAAAGAAATAAGTATGTGT
>NC_068983.1:103856214-103857570 GCF_001194135.2 Octopus bimaculoides
ATATATATATATATATATATACACACACATACATGTGTGTGTGTATGCATGTGTTTGTATGTATACACACACACACACACTCACAAACACGCACACATATAGATACACACTCGCACAACTCCATTCCCACCAGAAATCATAGCAGTAAGAAAACAATCAAGATAAAACTATTTTCAAACTTCTGATTTCATAGGATTCTAGTTGAACTAGTTTTGAAACTGCAGAGTTCCAGACGATGTTTTGCTGCACTACTAGTTCTTTAGCTGGCATGATATTTTGTGATTACCCAAGTGTATTCTTCAAAGCTCTAAGCTAAACTCAGATTTGATAACATGAAAGCCACCTGTCTATCTCTTACTTATGTCTGCAGATCTCAACATAAAAATAATTTGATACAAATATATTCCTGGAAGAGGAGAAAAGCTAAAAATGAGAATACAATCTTGAAAAATAAATAGAGAAATTTTTCTACATGGATAAAAATAATACAAGAAATAATAATGTGAACCAAATTATTTCAAACATAAATAAGAATTTTTGGCTGTAATCTTTTAGGTTTTACTCATTCCAGTCATTGAACTGCAGTCATGCTGGAGCACTGCCTTAAAGGGTTTAGTCAAGCAAATCAACCTCAATGCTTATTTGTTAAAACTTGATACTTATTCTATTGGACACTTTTACCAATCTGATAAGTTATGGGGACATAAACAAACCAACACCGGTTGTCAAGTGGGGTGGGGGACAAACATGAACACGAAGACACTCACATAAATCTATACACACAAGCATACATCATCATCATCATCATCATCATTTAGCGTCTGTTCTCCATGTTTTCCATGCTGGCATGGGTTTAGATAGTTTGATTGGAACTGGTAAGCCAGAGAGCTGCACCAGGCTCCAATCTGTTTTGGCTTGGTTTCTATGGCTGGATGACCTTCCTAGCACCAACCACTCCACAGAGTGTAGTGGGTGCTTTTTACATGTCACTGGCATGGATACCTTTTATGTATCACAAGCACAGGTGCTGTTTATATGTTCCCAGCACAGTTGCCTTTTACCAGCACTGACTTAATCCCTTTGTCTGTCCTTGTTTGTCCCCTCTATGTTTAGCTCCCTGTGGGCAATAAAGAAATAAGTATGCATATATATATATATATATATATATATATATATATAGAGAGAGAGAGAGAGAGAGAGAGAGAGATACATATATATACATATATATGCATGTATGTATGTATATATGTATTTGTTGTTGGCACTCCGTCGCTTATGACGTCGAGGGTTCCAGTTGATCCGATAAACGGAACAGCCTGCTTGTGAAATTAACGTGCAAGTGGGTGAGCACTCCAC
>NC_068983.1:103857901-103860023 GCF_001194135.2 Octopus bimaculoides
TATATATATATATATATATATATATATATACACACACACACACACATATGTGTGTGTGCATGTGTTTGTATGTATACACACACACATAGATACCCACTATGATTTCACTTAGTTTGACATGTCTTCTCAAACACAGTGTTGTGGGAGGATTCTGACCACCCCATGTGACTAAAAGTGGACTGAAACATTGTTATAAAATAAAGAACTGTCAGTAGTTAAGAGTAAGCAGTTCACAGTGAGCCGTTAACGGAGAGCATTTAACTTCGTGTAACAGTAATCATAGTGCATCATGTGAAAACTTTCTTTCTCCCTGCTTCATTAAATTATTTATCCAACACCAGGATATAAAACACAGCAAATCACCAAAGGTCTCAGTCACCTGACATCACCTCAAGCATATATACATGCAATAAACCACATATACAGGAAGACTTTTAACAGATGCTCAATTAAAATATCACACAGCTGCTGCCCCACTATGAACATTATCACTCATAAATAACATCAACAACCTACTCTCATTTGTAACTGTCAAGAGCTTGAAGTTGCCCACTTGACTAGGAATGTATAATAAACTCTGTTGTATATGAGGCAGAAGTAACAGCAATGCTTCAAGATAACCTGACTGAAAAGAAGAATTACATAGGATAATTTCAAAAATCATTATACAAGCCACCTATTTTCTTTCCAGCACATTGACAAAAGAAATCCCACTAAGTTGACTAGCCATGTACGGAGTTTGAAGACCAACTTTACACCACATATGATCAAGTGGAGCATCATGGAGAAATCTAAGTATATTTAAATCGCTGGTGTTAGACATGCACACACTACATCCCAAAACAAAGACCTTAAATACATCCCTCAATATGACAATGGCATTGTCTCCACTCTGCCCTAGGTATGAACATCATATAATGGTATCTCTTTAACTTTGTTTACAAGATCAAATGCTTGATCTTGTTATCTCAGATGGTCTCCCAGAACTACCACACACACACACACACACACACACACACACACACACACACAACTTTACTGTAATTGCATCTCAGTTGTTAGTTGAGATGCAGGTCTAGAAAATAGTTCATCTTTCATCAAGTGGTCTCCCACCACCACTTGACATCTTTCATCAGATGTTAAGTCTCAATAAAGCTTATGTAAGGCTTAAATTGGAGTATTGCACACTAGTGGTATTTAACCTAGTGGTATTTATAATGCCCCATTAGGGGCATTATAAGTTCGCAAGGACATGGCAACTGCCAAGAGGTCACTATGAAGGGTGCTGAGTGTTTAGAGAGGTCATGATATTTCTCAGAATTATAATATATAATCAGGTATAATACTCACATTTTAAGCATATTTTCAAATACAAAAGTCTTTGTAGCAATAGAAAATAAGTAGAACATTGTGATATCAGTGAGAGAAATCGGCAATCCATTGGTTATGACGATGAGGGTTCCAGCAGATCCAATCAATGGAACAGGCTGCTCATGAAATTAATGTGCAAGTGGCTGAGCACTCTGCAGACACACATACCCTGAATGGAGTTCTTAGGTGGATTCAGTGTGACACAGAATGCAGTGATACTGGCCCTTTGAATTACAGGTACAATTCATTTTTGCCATCTGAGTGGACTGGAACAATATGAAATAAAGTGCCTGGCTCAAGGACACAATACGCTGCTGAGAATTGAACTCATGACCTTGCAGTTGTGAGCTAAATACTCCTAACCACTAAGACACAAGCTTTCACTAGAGAGTTAAAACATGATTGATGATGTATCGATGTGTGTTATAATTTCTTAAGTCTCTGCTTTCTTTAGTAATTTTGGTAAAAGTCTAATGTGGGGTGCACTGATCCACACAAAAAGTCTGTAAAAAGAAATATGCTGGCTGGAAGACTATGAGAAACCATGGGTATTATACCTGATTTTTTTTACTAAATAATATTAGGAGTGGGTAAAAGAGGTACTGTGAAAGAAGTACTGAGCTGCAAAATGTTGCATACATATTCATGTCTAGGATTTTATCATTATACATACATATACATGTGCATACACCAGAGACACATTTACATACATACACATATGCACATACAGATATATATATATATATATATA
>NC_068983.1:103860963-103862140 GCF_001194135.2 Octopus bimaculoides
ATATATATATATACTTTATTTAAAAGCAGCAGAAATATAACAAAAAACCGTTACTCTGAGTTTCACGTTCCCGTTCATCGGTTTTTTTGTTATATTTCTGCTACTTTTAAATAAAGCATATTACTCTACCTCTGGTATTTGAGTACTCTTTTTTCCACCTTGTTGCACATTTCATGTGCTTACTCCGGTATATATATATATATGTGCATCCAAAAGAAGTTCATTCAACTGATTAACAAAGACTCATTCACTGCCAATATATGACAACCTCTTCCTCTTATGGTGTTTCATCTCTTTGTCTCTTCTATCTTGACTATAAAGGCCTCTGATTCCCAAAACTTGTTAACTGCATACACTACTCTTCATTGAGGCCTGTCTGATACACCTCTTCATATCATTCGTATTTGCTTTAGTCATCAAAATCTCCTACTAAACATTATTTTATAATCCTTCCTTCTCATATTTTCAACCATCTGAAATTCCACACTCACTTTCATTTCTATAGACATCAACCACCAGATGTTCAGATAGTGCACCAACCACAAACTCCATTGATCTCACTTGTCTGTGAGGGCCTGCTAAGCTTGTTAATATTGTTCTACTTCCATTGACTAACTTATAAAAAGACTTAGAGCATGTAATTTCATCTTCCTTTCTTCCAAGTCGAAACCCTGCTGTTGAGAGAGAGAGAGAGAGAGAGAGAGAGAGAGAGAGAGAGAGAGAGAGAAGTAATAAAATAATTACCAGTGATATAAAAAGTTAAATCTGCCTCAACCCTACAGGTTCATTAGACCAAAGATAATTCCACTTTCTGAGGTACTAAGCGATTAAACATATAAAGACTCCTCTCTGAAGAGGATGCCAGTCTGTCATAGGTTTTTCTCTAGCTGCTGCAGATGTTCATTTCAGTTGAGTGAACTGGAGAAATGTGAAATGAAGTGCCTTCCTCAAGACCACAATGTGCCACCCAGTCCTGAAACTGAACCTTTCAATCACAAATCCAACACTCTAACCACTAGGCTATGCACCTTCAGTTTTAGCCAGTGATATACTATCATCATCATTGTTTAACGTCCGCTTTCCATGCTAGCATGGGTTGGACGATTTGACTGAGGACTGGTGAACCAGGTGGCTACACCAGGATCCAATCTGATTTGGCAGAGTTTCAACAGCTGGA
>NC_068983.1:103862150-103865427 GCF_001194135.2 Octopus bimaculoides
TACACCAGGATCCAATCTGATTTGGCAGAGTTTCAACAGCTGGATGCCCTTCCTAACATCAACCACTCCGAGAGTGTAGTGGGTGCTTTTACGTGTCACCCGCACGAAGGCCAGTCAGGCGATACTAAATTCTAAATTCAATAAATTATACTTTCTCTTGTATATAACTTAACATTCTGACAAGTAACAAGAAATCTATGATTATTTTACATGAGAATAATAAACAGGATCAACATGCCTTGATGAAAGGTATTCTTCAATGAATGCTTTAAAGAAGGGACAAGTGATATTTATGATCTGCATGTCTGACTATTAGTTGTATAGGGGGTTTCCCCTGCAAATTTGTCATTATGAACTTTAATCTCATTAATGTTGACCTCATATTTGTTATTGTCAACCTCAATTTCATTAACATCTTAGTGTTTTCATTCTTTTACAGTTCTGTGACAAATAATCACTGGCATCAATGTCTGCCCCTAAAAAAAAATAAAGAAAAAATTCACTCTATCCTAACCATGACAACATTTAAACCTGTAGTACTCAGATTTGTCTGTCAAATGTAATGCTTATTATTTATTCTTTTATTTGTTTCAGTCATTTGACTGTGGCCATGCTGAAGCACTGACATGAAGTATTTCAGTCAAACAAATTGACCCCAGGACTTATTGTTTTAATTTTTAGCCTAGTCAATGTCTGTTCATAGAAACAATTTGCTCCATCCTACAATGACAATATTTAAATTGACAATGATAAAATTGAGATAGCCGACAACATGATTTAGACTAAGGATAATAAAACTGAGGCTGACAATGACAAATTTGACATTGACAAAATTGAGGTCAATAATGATAAATCTGGAGGGGAAAGCCTATATGTGATGTAAGATAGGAACAACTAGAAATGAAAGCTTTGTAATACATCCTGCTAGCTTAGTCTTTTAATGCAATAAACAAACAAACAAGTAGATAAATAAATAAAATCATATGAGAAGCAAATATTTCTGTACAAAGATCATTAAATGTGATTTGCAGAAATATTAGTTTCTATTTTTGAAAAAATAACAACAAAACTACATTTATGAATTCATGAATACAGTTCATTCAACCAGTTAATTAAAAAGTACTCTAGATTTTGGACAATTCATTGGTTATTCCTCTTAGCCTTACATTATCTCTTACATTTTTAACCCTATTTAACTCTGTAAAACTGGTCAATCTTACACATATTGTTGTTGTCTATCAAATACCATTGACATTAAGTCATTGAGCTCATATCTGACTTGCTCTATTCATCTCAGTTTTGGGCCCATTACTGATGAGACACTTTAACCTTTTAACATTTAAACTGGGCATAGGAAGTCATATCAAAAAGTTCATGGACTAATTCTTTAGTTCACCAACAGATGGCAGCACATGGTTGCATATGCATAGTGAGCTAGCAGTGACCTTCATGAGGTAGTGGGCCAAATGACGTCACTGTGTTTAGTTTACAAGTTGTGAAATTTGTGTTTTTGTGATCATGTCCATGCTGTGGTATGTGATCTTGTCATGGACACATGGACAGGAAGGAACAATGAGCCAACATGAAAATTTGCATCAAACTTGAGGAGTCTGCTACAGAGACATTGAGCACGCTTTGCAAGCTTACAGTAACAAGACAACGGGTCGTATGCCATGTTTCAAGTGGCACAGGCACTTCAAAAGCAGAAGAATGTTCCTGGAAGATGATGAACAATCTGGAAGGCCTACCACAAGTGTCACCCCCGAAAATGTGGTATTGTGCATTGAGAATTCTTCCCCCAGGACCTGACCATCAATTGAGAGTTCTACTGTGGTGGTTTGAAGCATTTGAGGGAGGACATTTGACAAAAGCAACCAGAACTGTGGAACGCAAATAATTGGATTCTTCACCAAGTTCTCTTCACTTGTGAGTTCTCACCAAAAACAACATGGTATCACGTCCACACCCACCCTATTCACTAGATTTAGCACCTGCAGACTGATATCTCTTCCCCAAGATGAAAATGTAGCTCAAAGGTCACCATTTTAACACCATTGTCATGATCCAGAGCAAATTTCTGAAGATCCTCAACTTGCTTACGGAAAACAACTTCCAGGCCAGATTTCAAAAGTGGCAAGACCACTGGGACTGGTGTATTGCTGCACAAGGTGACTATTCTAAAGGAGATGATGTTAAAACTCAGATAAATAAGTAATTTTTTATTAAACATTACTAGTCTGGGAACCTTTTGATACCACCTCATATGAAGCCAAAATATTCCACTTATTTTATGTTCAAACTGATCAGATCCAGTCTCTCATACCTGCCCTATAATGTCATTGTAAAAAAAAAACAAACTTATCACATCATCAAAATCTCGAAACTCTGAAATGGTCCATGATTAATTCAAAGCAATGGGAATAAAGAAGCATGACATTTGACAGAGTAATCTGAATTCTAAAGGGTTAAGTTACTCTTATCACTTCTCTGCACTCAGTAATTACTACTGATACCAATTAATATTGAAAGTAATCCCTGATATTTTGTATATTGTTTTCCTTTGTTTTAATCAGCAACACATTTTCATAATTAGAGAATATGTTACTAGCTCCCTGAGAATATTAACATTAACGGAGTACCTTTCAATCTTTAACTATTTAATATATGTATGTGTGTGTGTGTGTGTGTGTGTGTGTGTGTGTGTGTGTGTGTGTGTGTGTACGTGCATACACACATGCACACACACACACACACACACACACACAAACACACACACACACATGTTCATATACTTAATCTATGTGTGTTAAACGCTTTGAAGCTGTAGTACTCCATTCAGAAGAGACCCCCTTTAAAGATTAAATGTGTTAAAAAACACATGTATTTCAGAGCTTCTTGAAATAATATCAATCCAGAAGTGAATGAGAGAGAGAGAGAGAGACAACTATTGATATTTCATGGTTATTTCTGCTCTTCGGTGTCATACATTCCTCCACCTCTGAAATGCTATACCTCAGACAGCTAGAGGTATGTATAGAAACAGCGTAAAAACTATTCACTGGGATACAAAAGCGTTGAATAATGAAAACAAATTGCAAATTTTAACTTTGAAGCAGTTTAATACAATAAATATGTGATATTGGTAATGCTTACATTACTAAGCTGCTTCAAACATAAAATCTGAATACATGTATGTGTGTGTGTGTACACACACACACACACACACACACACGCACACACACACACACACACACACACACACACACATATATATATA
>NC_068983.1:103865437-103867323 GCF_001194135.2 Octopus bimaculoides
ACACACACACACACACACACACACACACACACACATATATATATATATATATATATATATATATATGGTAAGTAGCTTGCTTACCAACCACATGGTTCTGGGTTCATTCCCACTGCGTGGCACCTTGGGCAAGTGTCTTCTACTATAGTCTCAGGCCGGCCAGAGCCTTGTGAGTGGATTTGGTAGACGGAAAACTGAAAGAAGCCTGTCATATATATGTATATATATATATGTGTGTGTATATGTTTGTGTGTCTGTGTTTGTGTCCCCTCACCAACATCGCTTGACAACCGATACTGGTGTGTTTACGTCCCTGTAGCATTAGCGGTTCTGCAAAAGAGACAGATAGAATAAGTACTTGGCTTACAAAGAATATGTTCTGGGGTCGATTTGCTCAACTAAAGGCGGTGCTCCAGCATGGCCACAGTCGAATGACTGAAACAAGTAAAAGAGAAAAAGTGTAAAAGTATATATATGTGAAGGCATGTGACCTAGTGGTTACACTGTTTCACTCACAATCTAGCGATCATGGGTTCAAATTCCCAGACTGGGTGCATATTGTGTTCTTGAGCAAAACACTTCATTTCATGTTGCTCCAGTCCCCTTTCGATCAAGGTGGAATGTTCGCCTGCTCACCTAGCCAGTGGGATGGCATTATTTGATGGCTGAAACAATGCAAAACAATATTGTGACAAGTGATGTTTAACAGCACCTGATAGTCTGGTCGGTCACATGATCATGTGATACACACACACACACATATTCTTTTATTCTTTTACTTGTATATATATATATATATATATATATATATATATATATATATATATATATATATATATATATATATATATGTATGACAGACTTCATTGAGTTTCCATCTACCAAATCCACTTACAAAGTATTGGTCAAGGCTATAGTAGAAAATACTTGCCCAAGGTGCTGCACAGTGGGACCGAACTCAGAACCATGTAGTTGGGAAGCAAGCTCCTTACCACACAGTCATGTCTGTATGTATATGTGTGTGTGTGTGTGTGTGTGTGTGTATATATATATATATATATATATTATAAAACACATCTACATGCCCAAAATATGGAAAAATATTAATACAATTTCTTGTAAATTGATTATTGATATCCTACACAACTGACAGTGATAATATCTATATGAATGTAAAAGAAGAAAAAAGAGGGAAAAGAAAAAGAAAGAAAAAGAAAAGAGTTAAAATGTGCAATAAAAAATGATAGAATTCTTCCTAGTATTTTTCCAGGTGATAAAATAAAACTGACATATATATATAAGAAAGTGAATGACGTAGGAAAATTCCACTGCTTGAAGACAAGGAAAAAAGTGTATGAATAATTGGCTGATAGGTGGGAGCATAAACCTCTACATGACAAATATGTGGCCCATAGCTCATGTAGACCAGAAGCACACCCATCAGTGGTTACGGAGTTCTGGGCTAAAGGCAGAGAGTGACTGTTTCATCATAGTTGTTCAAGATCAAAGCTTATTGACCTGGAATTACCAAGTCAATGTGATGAAAAATGGAGTAAACCCAAAGTGTTGATTCTGCAATAAGAATCTACCTTCATAATAATAATAATAATAATAATAATAATAATAATAATAGTAACAGTGGATCACCTAATCTCTGAATGTAAAGTTTTTGCACGAGTGGTGTATAAATCAAGACATGACAGTGTTGGCCAATATCTACACTGGTTAATACATTGGCATTATAAAATCAAAACTGCTGACAAATAGTGTAAGTACCACCCTGAGGCTGTAACTGCGGGAGAAAATGTAACAATTCTTTGGGACTTACCAATACATACAGACAGAACCATCAAAGCCAATAAACCAGATATTGTTGTGAAAGACCA
>NC_068983.1:103867587-103868784 GCF_001194135.2 Octopus bimaculoides
CGCTGTGAATTTTTTTCTTTTTTCTTTTTCTTTCATTCTTTTTTCTTTTTTATCTTTTTTTTATCTTTTTCTATGACATGATTTCATAAATAAACAATCTGGTGTGTTTCTTTTAATGGCCTACCAATGTATACAGTGAGTTTCTTTGCCCTAGGTGTCGGGAAGGCACTCAACAAAAAAATGGGAACAAAATAGAAAGAAGAAAATCTTTAATAATAATAATAATAATAATAATAATAATAATAATAATAATAATAATAATAATGACAACAACACTAATAATAGTCCCTTTTATTATAGGCACAAGCCTGAAATTTGAGGAAAGGCACTAAGTTAATTACACTGACCCCAATACTCAACTGGGACTTGCTTTATCAATCCTGAAAAGATGAAAGGCAGTCAGCCTCAGTGGAATTTGAACTCAGAATGTAAAGCCAGAAGAAATTCTGCTGAGTGTTTTACCCAACATACTAACAGTTTTAGTCGCTCACCACCTTAATGATGATGATGGTGATAATAATAATAATAATAATCCTTTCTACCATAAGCACAAGGCCTGAAATTTGGCGGTAGGGGGCCAGTCGATTAAATTGACCCCACTATGCAACTGGTACTTAATTTATCAACTCCGAAAGGATGAGAGGCAAAGTTGACTTTGGTGGAATTTGAACTCGGAACATGAAGATAGATGAAATACCGCTAAGCATTTCACCCAACATGCTAACAATTCTGCTAGCTTTCTTCCTTGATAATAATAATAGCAACAATAATCCTTTCTATTATAGGCACAAGGCCTGAAGCTTTGGAGGAGAGAACTAGTCGATTGCATCAACCCCAGAATTTTACTGGTACTTAATTTATCGACCCCAAAAGGATGATAGGCAAAGTTAACCTCAGCGGAATATGAACTCAAAACGTAGCAATGGACAAAATACCACTAAGCATTTCATTCAGCATGCTAACGACTCTGCTACCTTCATAATAATAATAATAATAATAATAATAATAATAATAATAATAATAATAATAATATAAAAGATGGGTTACAGCAAATATTCTGCTTAATACCACAGATTTGCTTGTCAGTTATTTGACCGTAACCATTTGAGCATGTCCCTTAGTGGCTGATGATATGTGCATCCCTCATCATGAGCAGAAGTATTGGGGAGCATCATAGCCATATGTTGAGAGGTATTC
>NC_068983.1:103869015-103876826 GCF_001194135.2 Octopus bimaculoides
GCTACCTTCATAATAATAATAATAATAATAATAATAATAATAATAATAATAATAATAATAATATAAAAGATGGGTTACAGCAAATATTCTGCTTAATACCACAGATTTGCTTGTCAGTTATTTGACCGTAACCATTTGAGCATGTCCCTTAGTGGCTGATGATATGTGCATCCCTCATCATGAGCAGAAGTATTGGGGAGCATCATAGCCATATGTTGAGAGGTATTCTTTTGGGATTTGGATAATTCCCCTTTGGAAACATGGGTGTTTCATTCAACATCCTTAAACAACCCTTATTCAGGGACTGGGCTACTCGACCTGAAGAAAATTCTAACTGGGTCTCACCTGCAAGGTCATGCACTGTTTATCTTGATATGAGATCACCATGTTGGGCACATATGGTTGTGTTGCATGTGCCTGGTGTACCCTTATCAGATGAGTAGCCATGATGGGTATACTGGGCTTCGTATATTTTACCCTAGTGTCACTTTGATAGCATGCACTGCTCTCTCACTCAATAATAATAATAATAATAATAATAATAATAATAATGACAATAACAACGACAACAATAATAATCATAATAATAATAATTGCATAGGATCAAAGCTTCCCCACTAGAAACCACCAAAAACAAATAATGAAAAAAATACAATGAGTAACTTCAAAATATGTGGTAGTAAAAAGAAACAATAAATCATATTGTTTTTGGCTGCCCAGTCCTTGCCAAGAAGTGATACATCCACCGACATGACAGAGTTGAGACTTAGATATGCAGGAAGCTGTGCCAGCACTAAGGAATGACAATAGGAAAAAGATGGTATAGGCATACCCCAGAAAAGGTCTCAGAAAATGACAAAGCAACTATGCTCTGACATATGTCAATGCACACAAATAGAGAGATCAAGGCTAATATGCTAGATATTGCTGTCAGGAGTGACTAAGAAAAATAAGCCTTCTAACTGACATCTCAGTCCCAACAGATGACAATGTATCTCTAAAAGAAATGGAGAAACTCCTGAAATACAAGATCTGGAAATAGAGAATGTAGTGGGTGGGGGGATAAAGATAAAAATAATCCCTATAATAAGTGTATTAGGCATGATTAAAAAACATACTGAGAAATACATGATTGAAAACATACAGAGAAAATATCAGGACTTACAAATGTATATAACATGCAGAAAATAGTACTGCTAGGTACCATACATATCCTATGTAAAGCATTTTCAATCCAATAAAAATAACAACACTAAAACAAACCATAGCACAAACCCAAGGCACACAAATGTGCACTCGGTAGTGCAGTGAAAACACATGTTAAAAATAAGACTACTGAATGATGATGATGATGACGACAAGAATGGCAACGACGACGACAACAATGATAATGATGACGACGATGGTGGTAGTGATGAAGGTGGTGGTGGTGGTGGAATTCAGTTTTCTTAAGTGTGATACTCTTGCCATGAAGAGAAGCGAATTGTTTGAGAAAGAAAGAATTGAGCTTCCTGCAGGTGAGAATATAAAACAAAGGAAATTAATAAGGAAGCTAAGAACAAATATTTAGGAGTTCTGGAAGCTGATAGCATAAAAGACAAAACCAAATGAAGCACACACTGAAAAATGAAAGAAGAAAGTCCAAAAAAATATATATATAAAGAAAAGGAAAGAAGAAAAGAGATATCAAAATTACACCTGAACACTAAAAACTGCCTCTGTCTCAAGCTTCCTATACAGGGCAGGCACCATCAACTGGAACACCCAAGAACTACTGAATATTGCTAGGAAGACTAGAAAGTTGCTGATGATATATGATATGCTTTAGAAAAAATATGAAATGCTGTGATGATGGAAGAGGTTTGATAAGTGTGGAAGATTGTGTAGTGATGAAAGAACAATGTCTGTGCAAGTATGTGTCAGAAAGTAATGAAAAAGTATTGAGGGCTATGAGAAAAATGGAAGGAATAATAATTAATGCCATGAAAGAGAAAGACGATATCATGGAAGGCAGGAAAGAAATACAGAATAAGAAGAAAAATGCATGGAATTTTCTTCAGGAACACCACATTCAGAAGTATTTAAACTTGGAACTGGTTTACCCTTTACTATTTAAACCAGTTATATCCAGCTCATATATGAGGGGGGGGGCTGAAAAGTTCCTGGATCTGGGTAAAAGCAAATACAGGTGGATCAGTTAATTAAGCTGCAGTCCATGCAAACTTTTAAACTAGCTCCCGTGGAGGGCTAATTGGGCCTGTGACCCAAAACTAAAGAGAGCAATTGGAGTTCTTTTAAAATTTGAATTCTTGACAGTTAGAATATAACAAATCCTTATCCAGACCTGATCCTCATCCAGACCTGATCCCAATCCTGGATGTTCAAGAACCGAACAAAGGGCAGATTTTCAATCCCAGGACCATCCTGCTTCTAAAAAGGTATATGCCTATGTAGAACAAATATAGACTGAGATACAGGCGTCATGGACAGACAGACAGAGTTTCACATTTGTTATAATACGTCATGAGACAATGAAAGTTGTCAAAAATAATTAGGTAAAAGTTTTATGGAACTTAAAAACTCAGACAAGAAACTGTTATATTCAAGATTGGATGTTGTTGTGCCATAGAAACTTACTAGAGCTCATATGATAACACTGTGTAACACATTTTTTCTCCCTGAGTAGCAACTGTTATTTCTTTTCTGCTTACCCCTAGAAAGTATGAAAAATGGCTAATATTTCCTTCAACTTAGCTTTTGTTACATTTATTCAAATTTTCAAAAATTCCTCTCAACACATGGCTATGATGCTTCCCTACTACTCCTGCTCATGATCAGAGATGCACATATTGTCAGCTACTAATGGACATGCTCAAGTTGTTAAGGTCAGGCAACTGACAAGCAAAACAGTGGTATTGAGCAGAATATTTGCTATAATGATATTTCTGCTTCAAAAAGTCAGAGTTGAATTTGTCTGAAATGTAATGGAAAATAGGTCAGTTTCAAATTATTGATGTCCAGGTTCCAAAAGTAAAGCTTGAAGGGAATAGTAGTCATTTCCTTTGATTTCTAGATAGAAGCAAATAAGAAATAACACTTACTGACCAAAGACAAAATAAAATGAAAAATTCTGTTACACAGTCAAATAGTTCATTTGATACCAAAGAGATAGAAAAGGATAAGAAATTTAAGAAATACCAGGACCTAAAGCAGGAATTTAGAAGGCTTTGAAATTGCAGGAGGTAAAGGTAATTTCTGTTATAATAGGTTCACTAAGCACAGAACCTGAAAATGTCTCCAAAATGGTTTTCTATAATCAGTGTAACAATTACATATGAGGCACTACAGGAACAATTTCTCCTCACTACACTTAAAATCTCATAATATGTCTGGAATATTTGAAGACATAGGGCACAGCTTGATGTTCAATGAACAAAACTGGTAAAACCACTAGCATTATTCCTGCATGACATATATACAAACATTACTAGATGCTCACACACTTAAGCAGAGAGAGAGAGAGAGAGAGAGAGAGAGAGAGAGAGAGAGAGAGAGAGAGAAAGAGAGACAGACAGTAAGAAAGAAAAGGAAGAGGGAAGGAGAGGGAGAGAGAGGGCAGCGTTATACATACATACAAACATAACAAAATGCTCACACACATAAACAGAGAGAGAGAGAGAGAGAGAGAGAGAGAGAGAGATTACACATAAACAAGCATAATTGTTGCATGAATAGATAAAGATGGTGGTGGTGGTGCTGTTGCTGCTGCAGTGGGAGTAGTTTCTAATATAAGCATAAGGCTAGCAATTTTGAGAGGATGAAGGTTAGTCAATTCCATTGAATCTAGTTCTTGATTGATACATTATTTTATTTACCCTGAAAGCTGAAAAGAAAAGTTAACTTTGCAGGATTTGAACTCAAAATTCAAAGATCTTGAATAAACATCACTGTGACAGAGAAAGTGGTCAGAGGTACCAAGGAGCGGATATAGTGAGTGACTAACAAAGGTTGATGGTAAATTTGAGAGGATGTTCAGGGGAAAGGGGCATTCAGTGCAAAATTAAGTAATAAGGTATGATATTGAGGATTGCAGGATGGGTGACAAAAGGAAGTGGTTGAAAGGAAAGAGATAGTTGGTAACACAAAAGGGGAATAAAATATATGTAGTTCTGCTCTGATATAATTATAATAACTGAGTAAATGGTGCCACAGTTAGAAGAGGTGGGATGGGTGTTAGAGTAATAGAGAAGGTTTTACAGGGACAGATTAGATATGTGTGGTGTGGTGGGGGTAGACATAAGCAGTATGCTTTTGTGACCTTATTTTCTGCTGCAATGGAAGAGTCTTTTTGAGTACAGAGAATCTCCTATTGCTTCAGTCTTCTATCATCTTCTTCATGAGATGCAACATCCTGAGGCTGGTCTTCACTATTTCATTCCCCATCTTCCTCAGGGTCCGTCCGCATTTAGTGATTAGCACTTCTTTATGCGGCTGTCCTCATCCATATGCATCACATGACCATACCAGCACAGTCTTTTCCCTTGCACACTATATCTGATGCATTTTGTGCCCAGTCGTTCTCTCAACTCATTTGTAATTTGTCATACATGCACACTGACAAAGCACATTCAGCAGAGCATGTGAGGTTCATTTCTTTCTAGTCTTCACATATTCTCTGAATTCTTGGTCTACATTATACTACCATGTAGCATTGCAGTTCATACATAAGCATCATGCAGCCTGCTTTTCACTCTGAGCATTTATCGTATTTATTTGTATATAAGGCAGTCCTGACTCCATTTACTGACATTGCTACCATGTTAGCTGTATCATAAGTATTCCTACTATTACAATTTGGCTGTAATTAATGTTTTTCATTGCGGTTTACATCTCCTTCATTAGTATTTAGATCCGTATGTTCGCTAGATCCAGTAGGTGGGTAATTGAACCTTTGTTGCATTTTGCTATTGTTTATGCGATGCATAAGCTGCTCTAAATTAGCAGAGTTAGTATAGGTTACCTTCACTGTGAGTCGATTAAAAATAGCATGATACCAATTAGACTGAGAGAGAGAGAGAGAGCTCTGAGAGTTTCCATCTACCAAATTACACTCACATGGTTTATCTAGGCGAGAAGACTCCACCTTGATCATGAATGACCATGGGGTTGCACCTAGAAAGTTACCCTCCAAGACACAAGTCCAAGCAAGATTGTTTATGGAAAACCAACAATCGCCCATGCATACTAGCCTCCCCTCTCCATGCCACTAATGTTATCCAAAGGTTGATGCAGCTTGGCACCAGTGACATCACAACTCATTTCTACAGCTGAGTGAAGTGGAGCAACATGAAATAAAGTGTCTTGCCCAAGAGCACAACACACAGCCTAGTCCAGGAACTGAACTCACTACCTTGTGATTGTGAGCCCGATGCTCTAACCACTGAACCATGCATTTTCACTATGGTTTACCTAAGGTTTTAGTAATAGATACTAGCCTAAAGTATCACAGAGTGGAATTGAACTCAGAACCACCTGGTTGCAAAGCAAACTTTTGAACCACCCATCCATTTTCATATCTATTACTAATGTATTACTGAAGAAGGATGAAACGGAGTCATGCATTTTTTGTAAGTTCTTGGCAAATGAAATGGCAAGTTGGTTTCTATTCCCAGTAGAAACCACTTGACTTCTCTCTTACATAGCTGATTGATGTATGAGAAAAACTGCACAAGTATCATCTCCTCATTACACTTCTTATGTAATTAGGTGGGGAAAAAACCTTTACATTTATTATTAATTCTCTTATCTACATTACTACTACTACTACTACTACTACTACCACCACCACCACCACTACTACCGCCACCACTGCCGCTACTACTACTTCTACTGCTACTACTACTTCTACTGCTACTACTACTACTACTGATTGTATGCACATCTAATCTTTTAGCAGATATGTGTGTATGTGTGTAAATATATTTATATGTATATCTATCTATATTTACACACACACATACACACACAAACACACGCACATATGTGTGTTCATAGATGTATGTATGTGTCTCCGTGAATGCACATACATATATATGTGTGCATTCGCAGACGCACACACACGCACACATATATATAGATTAGGTCGTTAAGTATAAAATTTGTAGAAAAGAAAAAAGTTTGCTAATGTTTTATAAATACAAGGAATAGTTTTATTCATCGAAGTATGCACCCATATTGTCAATACACTTTTGCCATTTCAGTGGTAGCTTGTCCAGCCCAGAACTGTAAAAGCCTGGCAATCTGGAGCAAAAAAATCTTGGAAGACCTATTTTACAGCATCATCAGAATTAATTTTTTTTCCTATCAAAAAGTTATCCAAATTCTGGAAGAAGTGGTAGTCAGTGGGGGAAAGATCAGGTGAGTATGGTGGATGATGGAGAACTTCCAACTCCAACTCCTGTAGTTTTGCCAATGTTATTTTTATGATGTGTGGTCTGGCGTTGTCTTGCAATAAAATAGGAGTGGATCTGTTGACTAATCTAGGCTGTTTTTTTGTAAGTTTCTACATCGTTTGGTCCAGTTGGCTGTGATTGATGAGCCAGGTTTAATGAAATCATAATGGATCACACCTGTGTCAGTCCACCAAACACTCACCATCAGCTTCTTTTGATGAATTTTGCTTTTTGAACTGTGTTTTGGTGGCTCATCTTTGTCCAACCATTGTACTGAACATTTACGGTTGTTGTATTGCATCCATTTCTCATCACATGTTACAATTCAATTAAAAAAATGATTCATTTTTGTGACAAGAAAGTAGCATAATGCAGGCTTCCAAACGTTGCCATTTCTGATTATCATTGAGTTCATGTGGAACCCACTTATCCAAATTTTTCACTTTACTGATTTGAACTAGGTGAATCAATATTGTTTGCTTGCTAACACCAAACAACAACAATAATTCACTGGCACTTTGAGATGGTTCTAATTTGACGGTGGCTTTCAGTTTGTCATTATCCCCCTCTGTTTCTGGTCGACTGTGTTGCTCATTTGTGAGGTCAAAGTTACTAGAATGAAATTTTGCAAACCAATTTACTGACTGTTGTGTAATAATATTAGAATGAAATATTCCATTAATTTTCCGAGCTGTCTGTGATGCTGTATTTCCAAGAAAGAACTCATATTTCAAAAATGTATGAATTTTCAACTTATCCATTTCTAAACAAAAACAGCAAAAAACGATTTGTAAATACTTTATAAAGCACAAAATGAGTTAGAAAAAAGAAATTGATGTGTCAGCTTTCTTACATAAAATAAAGATTGTCAAAATGTAATAATGGCTAATTTGAGTATCTTTCAACTATTATTTTTATTAATGACACTTCGTGTACCTTGAATTATAATTAATAATTAATTATAAATTTATAAATTTGCCTTTTTGGCTTTAATGCTTGCTGACCACTTATATTATTATTCTTATTATTCATCAATAATAATAATAATGATAATAATAATCATAATATCTTTATTTATTTACACACACAAACATACACACATGTATATATAGGCACACACACACACACACACACACACACACACACACACACACATATATAAATATATATGCATATACATATATGTATATATGTATATATATGTGTGTATGTGTGTATTATATACCTATCTATGTATATATATGTATGTATATTTGTACATATATATGCTTTTTAGTTGGCAAATATATTATACATACATACATACATATATATATATATATATATATATATGTATGCATATATATATATGTATGTATA
>NC_068983.1:103877226-103882226 GCF_001194135.2 Octopus bimaculoides
AAGGAAGCCATAATTTTACATGCTCTTTATTGTTTTTACTTGTAACAGTCATTTGGATTGTGGTCATACTGGGGCGCTGCAGTCCACTGAAGAGTTTTTTGGTCAGACAAATCAACTCCAGTATTTATTATTTTAATTTAATCTGGTACTTATTCTATCAGCCTCTTTTGCCAAATTGCTAAGTTGTGTGGATGTAAACAAACAAACACCAGTTGTCAAACAGTAGTAAGGGACAAACAGAGTCATAAGGATACACACATAAACACAACTACTACTCCCTCCAACACACATACCAACACACACACATGTATCATCATCATCCTCAACATCATTTAATGTCTGTTTTCCATGCTGGCATGGGTTGGACGGTTTGACCAGAGCTGATATGGCCAGGGGCCACACCAGGCTCCATTGTCTGTTCTGGCATGATTTCTATGGCTGGGTGCCCATTTTAATACCAACCACTCCACAGAGTGTACTGGGTGCTTTTTAGGTGGCACCAGCACTTGTATCAATTCTGATGTGGAGGACAGGTTTTCTTATATATATATACATATATATATTCCCTTCCGGTCATTTCAATATGTGATTGCATGTGTATTATTGGTGATTTTCTTTCTCCGTCTTCCATTCTTTGGACTTTTTCTATATTTCTGATGAAGTGCTCCACTCAAAATGTGAAATCCTCTTTTTTTTTTCTTCCTTTCCTGAAAGTCCAATAACAGAGTACTTGTACCACGTCCTTGCATTGTTGTTTTTTCTTGCTTGTTCTTCTTTGGATTGACAATATATATATGAGAATTTACGAAAAAAAGCAACAGACGAAGACAGGTGGTGTAAACAACAAATGGATGTATTAGTATAACGCTCAGGAATAGAGAAAGTCTTTAACGTTTCGAGCCTACGCTCTTCAACTGAAAGGAACACAGAAAGAAACAAGGAGAGAAAAAAATATAAATGTAGTGGTCAGCAATTTATCACATGAGGAGTTTCCACATGTGTTTCCATCCACCAAATTCATTCATAAAGTAATCAGTTAGCTAGAGCTAAAGTACAAGTCAATAATAGCCCAAGGTGCTGCATTGTGTAATTGAACCCAAAATTATATGGTTGCAAAGCAAGCATCTTAACCACACAGCCATGCTTGCACATCTTGATAACTGAAAAATAAATGAACTTATGGTTCTGTATATAGTTAACACAGTTAAGAGTAAGAATGGCAACAATATGGCTGACAAAAGATACCTCAGGGAAGCATCCTGCTTACTAAATATAAATACAGTTGAGATCTTTTATACACACAGACTCACAAACACACACACACACACACACACACTCACATATACACTCACACACACACACACACACATATATATATGTATATACATATACATACATACACACACACACACACACACACATATATATATACACACACATATATGTGTGTGTGTGTATATGTATGTATATTTGTAATATAGTGAGTTGAAAAACTTTAATCACTGTTAGATGTATAAAAAAATTCTTTTTAATGTGTTATTCCAATGCATAGTCTGGGTTTTCGTTACTATTAAACTACATTAATGTTTTATTTGTATATTCACTGATTATCATCAGGTGCCTTGTGACTTATCATGATACACACACACAAGTGCACATGCACACACACACACACACAAACACACACACACTCAAACACACTACACTCAAACACACATGCACACACACAAACACACACACACACACATCAGATATACATATATAGACATTTGCCCTTAGTATAAAGGTGTAATTGTATTCTAATGACTAGGATGGCATGAAGGTGGCAAAAATAAATAATAATAATAATAATAATAATAATGATGATGATGATGATGGTGATGATGATGATAACAACAACAACAATAATAATAATAATGATTTCATTTATTTGTCACAAGGGCGAAGAATGAGGGGGACAATACTAAGACAGACATGAAGTGTGGGGGTTTCCATATAATGAAATGATAAAAAAAAAAAGAGAAAGAAAGAAAGAAAGTATACACTGTATACACTGAAAAAGAAGGGAGATATGCATAGCATAAAAAGGCTTTAAAAAAATAGTAGTGGGGAGGATGATAGAGATGTGGCCATCCTGATACAGGAAAGCCTCTAGGGATAATCAAGGACACACTCTGAGATTTCCCTGAAACCCCAGGAACAAGTCCTCTCTCCAATTCTTTCTCTCTGACTCACAGGTCAACACTTCGAGAGGTACCATCCACTCTTGCCATTTTCGCAACTTTCACCCACCTTACAATAAACTCACTCGAGGACAGCACTTCCTTCTCCACTCTCAGTTCCCTTTTCAAGTGAAACTTGAAGAAGTCAATGAGAGCTCTAGCAAAGAGGAATGTATCTGTCCCCATGCCTTTCAACTTTGTCCACCAAACAACCTTTGTCCACCAAGCAAAGGAAAACTGTCTTGCCTGCCTGAATGAAGGAGGGCTGCAGTGCAATCATCACTACAGACTTGGCACACATGACAGCAGCTATTCGACATAACCCCACACGTCAATAATGCCCAGAACACTGGACAAGGGCATGCAGAATGGTTTCATCACTCTACATGCACCTTGGACAAGCCTATCTGATAGTACATCCATGCCTGTAGAGTTTATCTCAAACCAGTAGCACCGGTTTCGAAATTATCCATGATAGATGCCAACTGAAATTTCGAAATTATCCATGATAGATCCCAATCAGAAAGTCCTCCAGAACAGACTAGCCAGTTCATTCTTGTTGGCACCCAGAGTCTCCCTGAGAACATCATTGCACTTCCTTGTCAATAATCCTCTATAAATTTCTAAAGCAGAACATCCACCAATTCCATTGCCCAACTGATAGAGGGCTATGAGCATAGCATTTTTTAATAAATAAAATTATCTGTAATTATATATCTGTTTTTTTTATAAACATAAATCTGTCCTCAAATATCTTACACACCCTGTATGTGTGTGTGTGTGTTTCTGTGTCTGTGTCTGTCTGTCTGTCTGTCTGTGTTTGTATCCCACCACTGACCACAGTATGACAGCCAGTGTTGGTGTGCTTACATCCCCATAACTTAGCAGTTTAGCAAAAGAGACCTATAGAATAAGTTTCAGGGTTAAAAAAATTAAGTACTGAGATCAATTCATTCAACTAAAATTTTATGGTGGTGCCCCAGCATGACCACAGTCTAATGACTGAAACAGATAAAAAAATAAAAGAGAATAATACTACACTACATTCAATACACTGACTCACTCGCACATGCACGAATATTTTAATTATTAGGAGAATAAGGAACAGCATAAAGGTCTTAAGCTCATTGTATTGTGTCTATTAAAGCAACACTTAAGTATGCATACACTGGATACTAAGGACTTGAATCAAGTCATTGAAGGTAAACTGGGGACGATGTAATCGACTTAGTCCCTTTGTCTGTCCTTGTTTGTTCCCTCTGTGTTTAGCCCCTTGTAGGCAATAAAGAATTAAATATTGTCAGTATGTCAGAAACATTTGCAATATATATGCCATATGAACACCTACACGTTCAGTGTAGAGAAATAACGTAGGTGAGATATTTTAAAGGAAATATATAATATGTAGTACATGAGTTAAATATGACTAACAGAGAATCAACACATACAGAACAATAAGAACTATGTAAGCAATCAAACCAATGAGGGAGTCTTCATTTGGTTGCTTAACCCTCTGAAAGTCGTTGCTAAATTTCCCTCAAACCACACCTATCATAGACTTAAATAAGGAAGGACACAATTAAATAAGGTCCATCATAACAAGTGTACATAAATGGGGTTAAAATAGGGTTAAACAACAACCATATGGATACAGCATGCATGGATACGTACTCATATATTTCTGATATTCTGAGTGAATTATTAAAGTAGGTGTTCATATGGCATATATATTGCAGATGTTTCTGACATACTGACAATATTTAATTCTTTATTGCCTACAAGGGGCTAAACACAGAGGGAACAAACAAGGACAGACAAAGGGACTAAGTCGATTACATCGTCCCCAGTGCGTAACTGGTACTTATTTAATCGACCCCGAAAGGATGAAAGGCAAAGTCGACCTCGGCAGAATTTGAACTCAGAACGTAGCAGCAGACGAAATACCGCTAAGCATTTCACCCAGCGGGCTAACATTTCTGCCAACTCGCCGCCACTGACAATATTAAGTATTTGTAACAAAAAATATATATTGTTAGAACATATATCATCATCATCATCATCGTTGTTTAACGTCCGCTTTCCATGCTAGCATGGGTTGCACGATTTGACTGAGGACTGGTGAAACCAGATGGCTACACCAGGCTCCAATCTGATTTGGCAGAGTTTCTGCAGCTGGATGCCCCTCCTAACGCCAACCACTCTGAGAGTGTAGTGGGTGCTTTTACTTGCCACCAGCACGAGGGCTAGTCTTTGTGAATATAAGGCTGGGGTCATTTACTACATGAACTGTAAATAAATTCAAAGAAAATAGAAGGAAAGAATTTTAGAGGCAAAATTATCAGAAGTGGAAGAAAATATTTAGGAGTTGTAGTGAGGTGAATTTGTTAGAAGAGAGGGAGAAAGAGAAGGAGGTGGGAGATAAAGTTTCTGGTCAATAGGGGAACATAATAGTTCTTGGTAAATCAGTGGTTTATCACCTAACAGTAAAACTATACATACACATATTCGTGTATATGTGTATACTTTCTCTGTGCACCTTTGGTATCCTATAGGCATGCAAATGAGTGTACATGCCTGCATATTCTCATGTGTAGAGAGGAAGACGTAAGGAGATCACAAGGGTAAGAAAAATATAAAGTTAGTTAAAAAAGTTGTTTGTTAGAATACATACAAGCTTGAAGTGGGGGAAAAGGAATGTTGTAGGAGGTGGTGCTATTATTTGTACTTTGAGAATGTGTTATGTAATCTGTGTTTACAATTAAAAATTAGATGGTTCCA
>NC_068983.1:103887226-103892381 GCF_001194135.2 Octopus bimaculoides
AGAAAGACTGGAAGTGATATGATGAGTACAGGGCCTGAAGGAGTGGGCACAATATTAGTAATATGAAGGATACAGTTAAGTGAGAGGAAAAGTGAAGTTTGAAAAAGATTTCACTGCTCTTTCTAACCAATCAAGGGATTTGTAGAGGCTCCCTCAATAGCTTGTATTAAAAAAGGTTTTATTGTAGAGATGTTGAGAAATCCACTAGACGATGAAAATATTGAACTATGCAGAGAAAAGATGATTGTTTTGATGTAATCTTATAAGATGTAATGAAAGTTATCCTAACAAAGATAAACCAAGGAAACCTTTGATCAAAATTAGAATCATATATGACATGATGAAGGACAGAGACACAAGAAAACAAGGTTTGATACAAATGCATACCTGTTCTAGATTTAATGCAATATGGTTACAACTACCTTAAGGAGTTTATTCTTGCAGCTTCATTACTTGAGTTGGTAATTAACAATGGATTAAGTTACTATTTTCTTATGAAGATCTAACATTCTAAGGTGATTGTGTAATTATTTAATGATTACCACACAATATACTAATATATACTAGTGAAATACATGTAAAAATTATGTAATTCATAATAAAGAGTCTCTGCTCTCAGTTGTACACTGTAAATTATTCAAATGCATTTAATACCAAAAGAAAATCAGATGACAATATTAAGCTTAATACTCAACTGGGAGGTCTAAGCATTGGTTAACTGTCACCTATCTAATTTTAAATAGTAATTTTTTTATATATATAGATATACACATAGGTGCAGGCCTGGCTGTGTTTAAGGAGGAGTTTGCTTCCCAAGCACATGGTCTTGGGTATAGTCTCAGTGTATGGCACCTTGGGAAAGTGTCTTCTATAGCAGCCTTTGGTAGACGTTAACTGAAAGAAGACTATGTGCAAAGATACAGAAATCATGATTTAGTAATTCCATCACTACTGCTTGGCACTTTTTATCTGCTGCAGATACACTTCTATACTTTTTTGCATTATATGTCAATATGAGATGCTTTCTCGAGACAAATATTGCAGTTCTCTGCTTTCTATAATATATCCATGTTAAGTAAGATATACAGAACCATATTCTGAAACAATACTGCTCCTGTTGTTAAGGACAATTTTTTACCCAGTCCACCTACTATTTGCAATTCTGGTGATTATTTAGTCAGTTTATCAATAAAGGCTAAATTCATCTAAGCATGTGACTGAGAGCAGATACTTGCTACTGATGTCATGCAAAGACAAAAATCATGATTTAGTAATTCCACCACTGCTGCTGTACACTTTTCATCTACTACTAATACACTTTGGTACTTTTTAGCTGTATTTTTTTCATCTACTACTGATAGACTTCTATACTTCTCATCTTCATGAGTAGTTTTCACAAGATAAGTATGGCAGTTTTGTGGCTTTCTCTATGTATATCTACATTTAAGTCAGATATAGAGAATGATGTATGTATGTATGTATGTATAGTCAGGTCACGTGTGAGGTCTTTCATGAGTACTTCTGGCAATATGGAATCTAGTGCAACCTGTTGCATGGTCAGGTCGTCAGTGACTAAACCGGCATCCCACTAGGCTTGCTTGGTGAGGAGGGTTGCTAGAAACCCAGTAGGACTAAAAACGAGACCTGTCAAACGGTCAGATGAACTTAGTATAGGTTCAACGACTATCTAACAATAGCATGGGCTCACAGAAATTCTGGGCTGGTGTCTAGCATGCTGGAAGACCACTGCGAATGAAGCACGGCTCAGCTTTTGTTAAAGCATGTCTCCAGGAGAAGGTGACTCTGATATAAAACCAGATATGCAGAGAATGGCACTGAACATTTTGGGAATCTTTTGCTTGTGCTTGAGAACATGGTGCTCCCACATTCCTGGCACTGGATATCTTGCCCTGGCTGGTTTCTGGATTATGTCAATAAGATGGAGAGGGTTGTGAGTGATATATTCCACACAGTTATAACAGAGTAGGTGGAGGCGCAATGGCCCAGTGGTTAGGGCAGCGGACTCACGGTCATAGGATCGCGGTTTCGATTCCCAGACCGGGCGTTGTGAGTGTTTATTGAGTGAAAACACCTAAAGCTTCACGAGGCTCCGGCAGGGGATGGTGGCGAACCCTGCTGTACTCTTTCACCACAACTTTCTATCACTCTTACTTCCTGTTTCTGTTGTGCCTGTAATTCAAAGGGTCAGCCTTGTCACACTGTGTCACGTTGAATATCCCCGAGAACTACGTTAAGGGTACACGTGTCTGCGGAGTGCTCAGCCACTTGCATGTTAATTTCACGAGCAGGCTGTTCCATTGATCGGATCAACTGGAACCCTCAACGTCGTAAGCGATGGTGTGCCAAAAACAACAACATAACAGAGTCAACATTTTCTATCAGAATATGGAGGTTTGATGGTCTTTTTATCTCTTGTTTATCAGGTATTTAGTAGCTAGCTCCTCTTCTTGGATAGTGAAGGCATATCCGTTTAGGTGGGATGTAATGTATCTATTACAGGTCCAGGAGAAGCTACTTTTTCTCTCAATGCTGTGGTTATCCTCCAGCTTACAGGATGTATGTATATTCTCTTCTGTTTTTAATTATTTAAATTCTTCCTCTGAGGAAGGAGCTGGTTTATAACAAAGATACAAAGCTCCATTTTTGGAATGTAGATAACAAAAACAATGTCACATTTTAAACTTGAGAAAAGTCTTGCATATTTTTACTCTTCCATTTACAAATTATAACTGTGATGTGTGAATAAGCTGGTTGATTTTTTTGATTTTTCTTGAAAACCCTAGCTTATCCAGATTGTCACTGAAGCATTTCACTCACAAAACCAACAGCGCCAATTATTGGTATAAATGTGAATTTATAATCTGGATATAGAAGCTGAAGGTCTTAAAGCAGTTGTCTCTCTTTGATTTCCAATGAGACATTCACATCAGAAGGAAAGCTGACCTCTATGATGGTACATACTTATTCTTGTCTATCCCAGACAATAATATCTGGGCTATTTTGTTTACAATTCACAGATGTTTTGATGGGACTGCTCCACCGGTATTCCTTGTGTTGATGTCTGTATACATATTCAATAACAGGGGGATACTCTATATGTATTCCTTTTTTTATAAATGTCATTGCATATTGTTTTTCAACAATGTCATATTGCATAGAGAGGTAGTACCTCAATGACATTTATGGACAGCTGCTAATCATATGTGTGACATGAATGTATGTATGTGTGTATGTATGTATGCATATAAATATGTATTTGTGTTTGAGTGTGTGTATATTTTGTATCTCCTTGTCATGACTTCATGTGTTAGTCGTAAATGAATGCCTCAATCAAAGAAGCAATTCCAAAGTCTTATTCCAGACACAGAACACTATCAACAATAATACAATGGAAAATCACCATCATGTCAGCTGCGAAGTCAAAATGTTACTTACTTGATAATTGTTACTTCACCATTGGGAAATTAAACAATGGTATTTCATTTCCCAACATATTTTCTCTAGAATGTTTAACAAAGATAATAAATGAACCAGTGAGCAAGTCTTTATACAGTTGCTCAATCTACTGAAAACAGCAGTCAAATCTTCTATTCCTCAAATCACAATTTACAACTTTAAAATAGATGGACACATTTCATAATGTAGTTTTAGATAAACTCACTCATATCTGGAAATAAAATGGGATGGTCATGACTGGATATCTTTGATTGTAAATCTACATGACCAGATCCAATTGTTAAAAATAACAACAAAGTTAAACTCTAAAAGTTTGATATGGATAACAGCAACCATTTGTTTATTTATTTATTTATTTAATATATTGTTTATTCATTTCTGTTATGGGGATAATAGCAGAGAGGTGACTTGGTGATGATGACGAAAGATGAATTCAAGAAAAGGCTTCTTTCATTAGGTTTACACATGCCCTAAGCTTCATTGCATGCATGTATCTCTGAAATATGACTGCAGGAAGTTCTCTTTAAGCAGAGAAGGGATGATGTGAGGAAAACAAAATGTCAAATGAAGCGATTAAATTATCAATTCAAAGATAGCAATAAGTTGACAATCTGAAAGCAAAGAGCCAAAACAGATTGTTACAGAGAGAGAGTGGGGAGAAGAATGGTGGAGGAGGAGGGAGAGGTGGTGTGGTAGCCCAAGACATTAGGAGGTGAGAGCTGGGTTAAAACAATATGCATTTTTAAGTGACAGCTGTATGGAGTAGAAGCTGTTTGTATATGTGTGAAAGTGAGTGTATGATGTGTTTATATGGTATAGATTTATCCACTTGTTAAAACAGTGTATCACCAAGTTAAGTTCTTTGTTTAGTATCAGGTTTCATAATACACACATTCGCACACACTGAATGAATGTATTACATCAATAAATATACAAGTTTTAACTTGTATATTTATTGATTTAGAGTGCAGAGTCCAGGCTTTTAATCACACAGCAAATTTATAATGTCATATGTGCATACATATGTGCACGTTCACACACACACACACATTTGAGCAGCAGTCATTGAGTTGAATAACTAGAAATTTTCTCTTTTCAGATGAAATAAATGCAAGTTAAACAAAAATTTCTAATATCAGTTGTGATCTGTGTTTAAATGCACACCATTTCTCTTTGTAAAAAAAGCTTTCTTTTTTTCTCAATGACTCCATGACAATTAACGAAATCACAGCATTAATATCTATAATAAATTTTGATGAATTTTAATGATGATGATGATGTTGAGGACGATGATGAGGAGGAAGATGATGATGACAATGATGATGATGATGATGATGATGATGATGATGATGATGATGATGATGATGATGATGATGATGATGTTGAGGATGATGATGGTGATGATGACGATGATAATGATATGATGATGATGATGATGATGATGATGATGATATGATGATGATATGATGATGATGGTGGTGGTGGTGGTGGTGGTGGTGGTGATAACGATGGCACTGAGTGTGATAGCAGTGGTGGTGATAGTAGTAGTAGTAGTAGTAGTAGTAGTAGTAGTGGTAGTGGTGGTGATGGTGGTGGTGGTGGTGGTGGTGGTGGTGGTGGTGATAACGATGGCACTGAGTGTGATAGCAGTGGTGGTGATAGTAGTAGTAGTAGTAGT
>NC_068983.1:103893089-103898624 GCF_001194135.2 Octopus bimaculoides
ATATATACATATATATATATATATATATATATATATATATATACATATATACGACAGGCTTCTTTCAGTTTCCGTCTACCAAATCCACTCACAACGCTTTGGTCGGCCCGAGGCTATAGTAGAAAACACTTGCTCAAGGTGCCACGCAGTGGGACTGAACCTAGAACTATGTGGTTGGTAAGCAAGCTACTTATCAGACAGCCACTCCTGCACCTATAAATAGTCCAATAGTATTTTTACTTGTCCCTCTGTTTCCTGAGTTCAAATCCTGCTAGGGTTAATTTTGTCTTGCATTTGTTCTTTTTCTTTTTTTTTTCTTTTTATCAAACATAAAATAAGTAATATAATCACACTGATTCAGGCCCTTATTTTTTATTCTGTATTCAGTCCCTTACATTTCCTGACAAGAATCAACTTTGCGTCTAAACAAATCAATGTTAACATTTATCTTTCCCTTGTTTCACTCACTGGACTGTGGCCATGCTGGGGCACTGCCTTGAAGCGTTTTAGTCAAATAAATTGACTCCAGTACTTATTTTTAAGCCTAATACTTATTTTATCAGTCTCTTTTGCAAAACTGCGAAGTTATAGGGATGTAAACAAACCAACACTGGTTGTCAAGTGGTGGTGGGAAGACAACAAACATAAACACAAAGACACACACACACACACACACACACACACACACTCACACACAATGGGCTTCTTTCAGTTTCCATTTACCAAATCCACTCACAAGGCTTTAATCAGAAGACATTTGCCCAAGGTGACGCACAGTGGAACTGAACCCATGGCCACATGGTCCAGAAACAAGCTTGTTAACCATTTAGCCATACCTGCACCTATTAGTAAAAAAAAAAATACTGTTTTTTAGTTGCTGTTTTAAGTTGATTTTGCTATTTACAATTTACTGAAGATACTACATAAAATTACTTGAGTATACAGAGAAAGATATGTGGAGAAGGAAGATTGCATATGAGTCATCAGAGCGTGGATGTCAAATGAAATACTAGTTTCATTTGGTTTCTGTTCAGACAGTGGTAAAGTACTTTACATATGTGAAACAGTGTAATATTGTACATGCATTCATGATTTCATGATTGCAATGTCATCTATGGAGTTGGGTAGAAAGTATAACACAGATCTTCTATTTAAAGACTCTGGTTTTAGTTTCATTATGATAAGAATCACAACAGTGATGATGATAATAATGATGATGATGCTCATGATAAGGGTATCAGCAATGATGATAATAATAATGTTAGTGGTGTTTGGTAGGATGATGGCTATAATGTGTGATGTAGTGGTTGTAGTGGTGATATAAAGGTTAAGCTTGTTATTGTGACTTGAACTCAAACTTGTAAGGTAATGCTACAGAAATGTGTTAACATCTTTGAGCATAACGTGGAAATATGTAGGTATGAATCCATTTCCCAGCCAGTTACATCAAATGTACCCTTAGCCTTTCTTCTCAGTTCAAAAAGAGGGTTCCCTCCTCAAACTACATTATAGGATGTGTCATAGGGAAAAAGTTTCTATGCAGTAAACCAACAAGATTATCGCTATGTCCTGCAGTCACATAGCAAGGATTCTCAGTACCTGAAAGGCAGAGATATTCTAGAACAATCATAAGCAAACTACAGGCCAAGGGACTTTCTGAATGGCATACTAAAGAAAAATTAACTCGAATTTTTTTTAGTAGTGTGGCCGCCTGATGATGAACCATGTCTCATGTGGCTCATTTCTTGAAAAAGTGTACCAATGCCTGTTCTAGAAGGTTCGCATTTTAATTAGTAGGCATGAGAGGTTACACTTGTGCGTAGGATAGCTGCCTCTGAGGAAACTGTACTAAAAGCAACTGGCCTTACTTTCCTATTTGCTTTACCTCTGGTGTAGTGAGAGACTATAAGGAAGCCCAATATCCAATGAGCCAAGGCCATCTCTATGCAGTCACTCAACATACTACAAATATCAGTACAACAGTCGAAGCACTTTCAAATCACATTGTGTTATCGTGAATAAGTAAAGGAACTATAAGATAGTGTAAATTTAAAAGGACAGGATGTTCACTGCTTGAATGCTTGACCTGGAATTAAAGAACAACAATGACAACAACACTGCCATTATAGACAATAATGGCTTTCAGATATGTAACACAATACTTTGCTTCTTCATGACATTAGAGTATTAAGTAAACAAACAAAATGATATTAAAATACCTTAAGGCTGTTTATACCCAGATATTATCCTTAAAACAGCAGAAATAATGGGTAAATTACCCTTACAAGGCAGAAAAAGTTGTCAACAAACAGCCATGGGGCTTGAACCCACATCCCCCAAGACTCTGTCTGAGTGCATTTCCATACACATTTCAATACTTCTAATAAAAACAAATATAAGTTTGTTTATATTTATTCACACATGGTTGTTCAATAAGCTATTTAGCGTTTAAATCGGTGGATGAAGTTGTCAGGGGGCAGTATTTTCAACTGAACATTATCCTTAGAACACTCATATTGAGAGTCTGAGCTGTACCTTTTTGTGAGTAGATTTGTGCTTATGTGTAATGTGTGTGCATGTGTGTGCGCGTGTGTGTGTGTGTGTGTGTGTGTGTGTGCATGTGTGTGTGTGTGTGTGTGTGCGTGAGGGATTGAGAGAGAGAGAGAAAGAGAAAGAGATAGAGGGAGAAAGAGAGAGAAACACTTAGTATCTTTAATGTTAAAACAATTTTTCAGAATTACTAAACAGTTTCTTACTTCACCTCTTTTGTTCATTCTCGAACACCATTCATCACTTTTAACACCTACTTCACTGAACTTCAGCACTGTATAGAATTCTTCACTTCTTTAATTTGTTTTAGCCACCACAGCTAAGGCCATACTGGAGCACCTCCTTTTGAGTTAAACATTCTTCTGTATTTTTTTTTTGTCTCTGAGTATAGCCTAACTTCCAATATTTTGCTTATATCTGGCATCTTTGGTTGATGGATTGACAAATCATTGTTAAAAGGTTACTTCCTATTCTTGTGATTTTGGGGTTCTATTCCACATCATGGCACCTTCAGCAAATGTCTTCTACCATAGCTCCAGGCCAACTAAAGCCATGTGAGTGGATTTGGTAGGCAGAAACTGAGAGAAGCCTGCCATATTTATGTGTGTGTGTGTGTGTGTGTGTGTGTGTGTGTGTGTGTGTGTGTGTGTGTGTGTCTGTGTGTGTGTGTGTCAGTGTGTGTGTGTGTGTGCATGGGGATGTGTGTGTATGTGTGTGTGTGTGTGTATGTGTATTACTGTATATATATGTGGAAGCTGAAATGTTTGTGTTTATATCCCCTGGTCTTCATAGCAGGCAATTATTGTAAGCAAGTGTCACCCACATACAAACCGTTCCCTTATTTACAATCTCCTACAAAAATATGTCTGGCCATGGAGAAATGTTACATTGCTCAGAAACAGGTGAAGCAACAGGAGAAGGCATCTGGTATTATAGAAAATCTGCCACACTGAATTTCCTCTGACCCATGCAAACACAGAAAAATGGACATTAAAACAATGAGATAATGACAATTGTATCTTTAGTTGGTGGATTAACAAATCAGTGGAGATTTCTCTAATTTGATTGTAGCTTTGGTTGGTCAATAATGTAGCTTTCAAGTTTTGGCACAAGGTCTGCAATTTCGTGAGAGGGATTGGGTGATTACATTGACCCCAGTGTGCTCAGTTGGTACTTGTTTTATTGACTCTGAAAGGATGAAAGGCAAAGTCAACCTTGGAGGAATTTGAACTCAGAATGTAAAGACAGATGAAATGCTGCTAAGCATTTTGCCTGGTGTGCTAATGATTTTGCTATTGTTAATATTAAAGAAAACCATTAAGGTGGTGAGCTAGCATGAATTGTTAGCATGCCAGGCATAATACTTAGCAGCATTTCATTCATCTTTGTGTTCTGAGTTCAAATTCCACCAAGGTTGACTTTTCCTTTCATTCTTTCGGGGTCAATAAAATAAGTACCAGTTGAGTTCTGGGGGTTGGTGTAGTCGACTTATTCCTTCCCCAAAAATTGCTGGCCTTGTGCCAAAAATTTGAAACTAATATTAGGGAAAACCATTTTTATAGAAATTCTTGATGTGAGAGTTTTAGATAAAAGCTATTTGAGGTCTTACAGTACCATATTCAACTTTCTGGTAATAAAAAATGTTGTTAAATTTCTCCTATTCTATGCCACTTTTTCTCTACTTTCTCTCTTTCACTCTCTCTCTCTCTTCTTCTCTTTCTGTGTTTCTGTCTCTCTGTCTATGTTCTGTCTTTCACTCATTCTGTCAGTCTGTACCATCCATCCCTTCTTTCTCTTGTCTGCTCACTAACTTCTGTCCTGAGCTTTCCATTTATATCTCCACCTGATATATGTGAAGTCACGTGGCTTATTAGTTAGGGTATTCAGCTCATGATCCTGAGATCATGAGTTCAATTCTCAGTGATGCGCTGTGTCCTTGAGCAAGACACTTTATTCCGCGTTGCTCCAGTCCACTCAGCTGGCAAAAATGAGTGGTACCTGTATTTCAAAGGGCCAGCCATGTCACACTCTGTGTCATACTGAATCTCCCTGAGAACTACATTAAGGGAACAAATGTCTGTGAAGTGCTCAGCCACTTGCACGTTAATTTCACGAGAGGCTGTTCCATTGATTGGATCAACCAGAACCCTCATCATCATAACCAATAAAGTGCTAATTTCACTCACTGATATCACAGTGTTCTACTTACTTTCTAATACCACAAAGATTTTTGTTTTTCAAAATATGCACATTAATTTCACGAGCAGGCTGTTCTGTTGATCGGATCAACAGGAACCCTAATCATCGTAACTGATGGAATGCCAGTTAGTTATATTAGTATTTCTAAGTTTTCAAGTTTCAATTTATGACTGAAATCAAGTGGTTTCTTTCTTACATTTACAACAACACTAAATAGCTGTGTGTACATAACTCTTTTGCTTCTTTGGAACACATATACACACTCACAACAGTAAGGTCAACACACAGAAAGAGAAGGTCAATAATGCAAAATTTCCATAATTCACTCAAAGACATATAGTCATTTCATACATTCCCTTGTGTCAGGAACTTTTCTTGGTATTGTACACAGTCTAACCTTTTGTCATGTTAGTTTGACTCTAACATCAGTCCATTCTCTCTCCCTTTTAGTATTGTTTTATTCATTCTACTTCTAATGAGAAACAAGAGATTTCTGTGGAATCTCTTCATGCCAGAAGGACTGAATGGTGTCGGTTTTATCATAATTACTAACAGTATTATTGAGATATGTTCATGTGATGGAATAGAATTCTCTCCCTATCATCATATTATTATTATTATCACTGTATGTTTTTTTCATTTTCCAACCTAGTGATTTCAGGTTCAGTCCCACTGCTTGTCTTTTACTACAGCCCTAAGTCTACCAAAGCCTTGTGAACAGATTTTGTAGATGGAAACTAAAACTAAAACAAGACGTTGTGTGCATGTTTATATATATATATATAT
>NC_068983.1:103899096-103907159 GCF_001194135.2 Octopus bimaculoides
AAATCATCAAACCGATTAAATATCCTCACTATTATTATTACACATGTATAACTGTAAAACTGTATATACATATATATATACATATATATATTTATATACATACATACAGGGTGGAGTAAAAAAACTGTCGGCTAAATTACGCAAAAAGGAAAATAAAAATGACATTTCATTTTAATAGATATATTTACCAAAATTACATAAAATTATCCTGAAATACTAAAGAGTAAATTTATTCAATAAAATTGCCATTGGCTTCAAACGCAGCCTCCAGACGATTTTGGAATCTCCTGCAACTCTTCTGGATGGTCTCCTTGTTTAAGTTGGTGAATGCTGCCATAATCCTTGCTTTCAGTTCATCTTTGGTGTTACAAGGAGTTTTGTTGGTCTCTCACTCAACTGTGCTCCACACATAATAAGCAAGAGGATTGCAGTCTGTGGAGTTAGGTGGCCAGATGTCAGGTGTGGTGTCTGACAGTCATGACTAGGTTTTCTTGCATGTGTGCCATGGTGCAGAGTCCTGTTGTCAGACATAGGGTCTTTCAGCAGCCGTCCTCTTGACTCAGGGCAGTACTACCTCCTCCAGGCACTTGATGTAGGCCTCTGTGTTGAGTGTGAGGCCATGTGGGAAGATGAATAGGGGCATAATGTCACCATCATTAGTGATCATTCCAAACACCATGAAGTTGACTGAATCTTTGATTTTTATCCTTCTTGGTACATGTTTTGAGATTGACTTTCAACACTTTGAAATGTTTGTATTGGAGTTTCTAATAAAATGCCAAGCAGTACAGCATGTCGTTTCCAAATTTCTGGCAGAGTGAATTGTATCATGGTGCTGTTTTTCTCACAGGCAGTGCCCAACTACCCCTACTATACTGTGTAGTTGACAATATATATATATATATATGAGTAGAATTTAGGACAGTTGAAATGTTTGTCACATATTTCAATTGCTAAAAGGGTGCTCTACTGGCACAAATCATTTAATGTGTTGACTGAATTATATATAAAGCTACAGCTTTATCAAGTTCATTCAGAGTTTGCTCTCTTGGGTAGATCTCATTGACAAGAGTCAAAAACTCGAAACATCGCGGTCTGGGATTGCTAAAAAATGGCGACACTGAACAAACTTGGTGTTTTCACATCTTTTACCACAAGAGAGATTTTTCTCCATGGTAACCGTAGTGTATTTGCCTTTTAGGTGTTGAAGTAGGCAACAAACATATTTCAACAAGCCTAAATTCTGTTCATACCTTAACACTGCTTGGCGCTAATGGTTTGTTATATATATATATATATATATATATATATATATATATATATATAGAGAGAGAGAGAGAGAGAGAGAGAGAGAGAGACAGACAGACAGACAGACAGACAGACAGATAGGTAGATAGATAGATAGATGGATAGATAGATAGATAGATAGACTGTTAGATAGATGGGGGTAATGTGTAGGTTTCTGTGACTCTTGGTCTTGACATCATGCCATAGCTGTAAATGAATGTTACCCTCGTACAAACTATGTCACTTGCTTCAAATCTTCTGCGTAAACATGTTTAGCCATAAGGAAATTATACTTTGCTTGGAAACAGGTGAAGCATCAAGAAAGGTTTTAGAAAATCTGTCACAATGAACTCCTGCTGATTTATACAAGTATGGAAAAGTGAGTGTTAAAATGATGACGATGATGACGACAATCATGGCAACAATGAGGGCAGTGACCGAAACAACAATGGCAATGATGACAATACTGATAACAACAATGATGACAACAATGACATATAAATTTGAAAAGCGTTTCTCTGAGTCTTGATTCTGCAACATTTCTTCACTGAGCTACTCTGTTCCCAAACCTGTTTAGAGTACTCTTCCTAAGGTTTCTTCTGTATCTCTTAATACAACATACCTCATACATATGTACCATTGAATTTCAGTAGATTTTTCAACTCACTTATATTTGGGTTGGGGTTTTTTTGCATAATGTCCGATATATAGTAGACAACTTGTTTCTCTTTATATGAAACCAGTTCTCTGTATCCACTGACCATATCTTCCTGGTATACACCATTATTTCTTGTACATATGTATTTTTTAACTCATATAATCTACCATTTAATTAGTGATAAAGCTGAAAACTGATATCCAGAGTATGGAGCAAGGAAGAATAGGAACAAAGTTTGGTTAAGGCCTAAATTAACTGGTTGGACAACTAGCAGTGTTATCATGAGATTGATATAATAAACTTATTGAAATATGTTAATTCAGAGGCTGATATTGGAAGCAAGATCGGCAATGTATTAAACAGAAGCACATCATGTTATTGAAATATTACAGATAGCCATAAGTCATGAATAGCCAATTCAAGAAAATATTAGACAATGATAAAGAAGATGGCAGTTCATATCCTCTCACTGATACTTTTTCATTGTCTCTGTCAGAGTTTAGAGTTGTCAGCATGCTGGACAAAATATTTATCAACATTTCATCTGTCTTTCTGTCTTAATGTTCTGAGCTCAAATTCTGCCAAGGTCAGCTTTGCCTGTCATCCTTTCAGGGTTGATAAAATAAGCACCAGTCAAGCACTGGAGTCAATGTAACCAACTAGCCCCCTCCCACAAATTTCAGGCTTTGTGCACATAGTAGAAAGAAGTATCTATGTCAGAGACTTTTGACTGTCAGAAACTGAGTCTATCTCAATATTAGTTGTTGTGTAGCCCTAGGTCAGATTGGACTGATTAAGATATATGGTATGTGGGTTGATGGCCAAATTTGGTGCAACTCTTCGATTCATCTTCTTTGTTATACCTTGTCTCTGCTTAACAGAGAACCATACTGCAGATTCTAACATGTAGTGATGAATTTACAAAGGGTGCATTATGACAATCTGGACATACTACACTCTCTCTACTGTCCTGGCTATTTCTATTTGCTCGTAACTTCTGGTGGTGGCAACAACAGTAGCTAACAAGGTGGAGCCAACCAGAGGGTGACAGTTCCTCCTCCTCCTACTACTACTACTACTACTACTACTACTACTACTACTACTATTACTACTACTACTATTACTACTACTACTACTACTCCTTTAAAGTCCGTTTTCCATGCTGGTATGGGTTGGACAGTTTGACCAGAGCTGGCAAGCCGGAAAGCTGCATCAGGTTCTGATTTGGCTTGTTTTCTACTGTGGGATGCCCTCCCTAATGCCAATCACTTTTGGAAAAAAATTTTTGGTATTATTTATTTACCATTACACATGTTTCATTGTGTAATAGGAGTTACAAAGTGTGCTGGCTGCTTTTAACATAGCAGCAACATAATTGTTGGTCATGTGCATTATAGCACAGTGCTTGAAATAACATTGCAGTTATTTGTGAGTAGATTTGCTTTTCTTTGTAATGTTTCTCTAGATAGGCTGGGGAAAAAATGATTTTAGCATGCAATTGTAAGCAGTGTTCAAGGGTATTGTTTATATGGATGATTTGGAGGTGATATTCTCCATATAGTAACATGGATTGCTGTCACTGAATTCTGCTGGGGAAACAAAAAATGCTCTCATGTTCAGCTAGTCTTTCAGCTTGAGAATTTTTTTTTTGTTGCTGTGTAGACAGTGTTTAGATGTAGTCTATGTGAAACCTCTCATAATGTGTAATAAGCTTTTATGTGTTTCTTTTGAAGCCTGTCCTTATTCTCTCTCTCTCTCTCTCTCTCTCTCTCTCTCTCTCTCTCTCTCTCTCTCTCTCTCTCTCTCTCTCTCTCTCTCTCTCTCTCTCTCTCTCTCTCTCTTTCTCTCTCTCTCTCTCTCGCCAGGTAACCATGCACCTCCTCTACAGCAAGACACCTGTTTCTGTCTCTGTCTCACTATAACCTTTCATCATCTGACACACGAGATAACTTCTTCCAATGCCCCACCTCTCTCACAGAATCTTTGTCTTATAAGTTACTTGGTGACTCTGCCATGTAAAAAGCATCCAGTCCACACTGTAAAGTGGTTGCCATTTGGAAGGGCTTCCAGCTGTAAAAACCATCCAAAACTGACCTTGTCTGTGTTGATGCCAGGTAAAAAACACTCAGTCCACTCAGTTGGGTGGTTGGTGTTAGGAAGGGCATCCAGCTGTAAAAACTTTGCCAAAACAGACACAACAGCCTGATGCAGTCTTCTGCTTAGCCAGCTCTTGTCAAATCGTCCATCCCATGCCAGCATGGAAGGCAGGTGTTAAATGATAATGATGATGATGATGAGTGCTATGGAAAACCTGGGGCAAAGTCCTTGATGGCTCTAATATATTCTTTTGTATACCATTGCTAGTATTTCTTTCAGTTAAACTAATGCGGTGTTTGTGAATGCTCAAAACATATTCGGTGTGTCATTTTGCATTTCTTTCTTCTGCCTTCAATGTACTTTGTGAATGTCATGGAAGTGTTGTATGTCATCATCATCATCATCATCATCATCATCATCATCATCATCATCATCATCATCATTATCATCATCATCATTTTAATGCCCACTTATTCTATCAAAACCAATGCTTATCTATTCACATTGTTTTGAATTAATGATGCATTATCTTGCAGCTGCAAGGTTTGGATAATGTGATTTTTAGGTCTTGAGAATGACATTGTAGGGTAGGTGTGAGAGGCCAGATTTAGCCAGTTTAAGCTTAAAACGGAGAATATGTTTGGGCCAGACATGGCCAGTTTAAATGCAACAGGATTAAGTAAAGTAAATAAGTAACATAGGAAGGTGATGAGTCTCTACAACAATATTTTACTTCAACTTTTGTTAAGACAATGTTAGAATTGTCATATTTTTGTCTTGCACTGAGAGTTTTGAGTTTTTAAATTTCCCTATTTGTTTTTGGGTGTCTATTGGAAGGAAGGGTCTCGGTTGAAGATGTATGATTCTTGTTTAAGGTTCATATCCTTTTCACTCTTTTACTCTTTTACTCTTTTACTTGTTTCAGTCATTTGACTGCAGCCATGCTGGAGCACTGCCTTTAGTCGAGCAAATCGACCCCAGGACTTATTCTTTGGAAGCCTAGTACTTATTCTATTGGTCTCTTTTGCCGAACCGCTAAGTTACAGGGACGTAAACACACCAGCATCGGTTGTCAAGCGATGCTGGGGGGATAAACACAGACACACAAACATATACACGCACATACATATATACATATATACGACGGGCTTCATTCAGTTTCCGTCTACCAAATCCACTCACAAGGCTTTGGTCGGCCCGAGGCTATAGTAGAAGACACTTGCCCAAGGTGCCATGCAGTCAGAATGAACCCAGAACCATGTGGTTGGTAAGCAAGCTACTTACCACTCCTGCGACTATATCATTCTTTTTTTTTTTTTTGGTGGGGTGAGTGATTTTTCAACAAGTGTCTAATAAAACACTTGGTGTTGCCTTGTGGTTATCTTATTTGAGGTTGTTATTGTGGCATGAGGTGTGATGCAGCCTTCATCATTATTGTTGTTGACGTTGATGAAGCTAATTACCCTATATAATAGTGTTTCACTGTTCCTGTTTCAATTAGATACAAAGTTTGTCAGTTTCTTGGTTTTCTATGGGTGTATTATTCATATATATATATTTTATTTATCTATTTATTCATTCATTTATTCATTTACTTACTTATTCATTTATTCATTTATTAACTCATTCATTTATGCCTTTTTATATAAACCCCCACCTCACACACTGTATCATCCTGGTACTGGCCTTGGTTTGCTGTTGCTGTTGCTATTATTATTATTATTAGTATTATTATTATTATTATTATTATTACCATTATTATTATTATCATCATCATCATCGTTATCCTTATCATCATCATCATCACCATTATCATCATCATCATCGTCATCATTATTATTATTATTATTATTAATATTATTATTATTATTATTATTATTATTATTATTATTATCATTATCTGTTATTTGTTTGTTTTGTTTGATTCCTTTGACTGATTTCAGTAGCAAGCTAAGTTTTTTTTTTTTGGCTTTTATGATTATTATTATTTAGATAAGAGGTTACTAACCTCTGGCTCAACTATCCTGCTTTAGTTGGACTTGAGGAATGGTTGGCATTTTCCTATGTATGACAATTACCAGATGTGCATAAAACTGTCACAAATATGACCAATAACTGATGAAAGCAAACAGGAAGTTAGTTGTTTGAGTGGTCAGAATGTAATGACCAAAGTATGAACATCAGTTGCTACCTGGAATGTGCGGATATTAAATCATGATATTGCACAACAGATGGGCATGCATGGACTGATGTGTGTTACAGCAGAGGATGGACTCTTTTACTCTTTTACTCTTTTACTTGTTTCAGTCATTTGACTGTGGCCATGCTGGAGCACCGCCTTTAGTCGAGCAAATCGACCCCAGGACTTATTCTTTGTAAGCCTAGTACTTATTCTATCGGTCTCTTTTGCCGAACCGCTAAGTTACGGGGACGTAAACACACCAGCATCAGTTGTCAAGCGATGTTAGGGGGACAAACACAGACACACAAACACACACACACACACACACACACACACACACACACACACATATATATATATATATATATATATATATATATATATATATATATATATATATATACATATATATATATACATATACATACATACGACGGGCTTCTTTCAGTTTCCATCTACCAAATCCACTCACAAGGCTTTGGTCAGCCAGAGGCTATAGTAGAAGACACTTGCCCAAGGTGCCACACAGTGGGATTGAACTCGGAACCATGTGGTTGGTAAGCAAGCTACTTACCACACAGCCACTCCTGTGCCAATAGTAAAGAAAATAAAATAGACTATTGACTAATTGACTAATGACTATTGACTAATAACTTAGTTTCCTCTAGTTGGTTGGGGCTGAGCTCTGTTTTGGTTTAAGGGTATTGTGTTTAAGGTTATTTCAGAATTGGGGTTGTTTTTTATATTGCCCTGTGGGGTATATTTTTTGATGTCATTGTCATTATCATTTTCATCATCATCACCGTCATGGTCGTCTTCATCATTGTTATTGTTGTCATTACCCTTGTCATCTTCATGCGCATCATCATTGTCATCACTGTTATTGTTGTTGTCATCATCATCATCATCATCATCAACATTGTCATTGTTGTCGTCATTTGTCATTGTCATCTTTGTCATCATCATCATCATTTCAAAATCTGTCTTCCATACTGGCATGGGTTGAGCAGTTAGACAGGGCATGACAAGTTGGAGGACTGTGTTTGTATTCCAATATCTGCTTTGGCACGGTTTCTATGGCCAAGTTCCTTTCTAATGCCAACCATTTTACAGAGCATACTGGGGGCTTTTTTCATGTATATAACTGTTTTGTTGAATATATGTACTACAGTTGTTGTTTAGTCTCAGTTCAGTCCAATCCATGCAGATCAGAACCATTCAATTTTTTTCTTTTGTGCAGGGAACCCAAGACTACATTATCCAGCATGTTCTTTTTTAAATTTTTTTCCCAAAACAGTCACATATAATACTGATTCATACATATTGCAGCGTTTGTTAGTGATTGTGATGTTGATTCCTGAAAACCCTGTTTCTCTTTTTGTGACAGAATTCATTCCATTGTGCTTTGTAAAAATGGTTTTGCTTTCTTCATTTATGAACAGTTCTCACTCTTTTTGCACCACAGACTGGTTTCATGCAAGACAATTTTTCTTTGGACTCAGGGATCACTTGCATAACAAAATACAATAAAATGCATAATATATAATTTAATTATTACATATATATTATTATATGTAATAATTATTACATATAAATATATATATATATACATTTTTATATATGTATATATATGTACATTACATGAAAAGGATGGCCCAAAAGTCACAAAAGGTGTTAATAATTCATTTATGCTATTTTAAATTTATGCTAATTTAGCACTACATATAATATATATATATGTATATATGTGTGTGTGTGTGTGTATATATATATATATATATATATATATATATACACACACATGCATATATATAGAGAGAAAGACACACACATGCATAT
>NC_068983.1:103907169-103912171 GCF_001194135.2 Octopus bimaculoides
ATATATATACATATATATATATATATATATATATATATATATATATATATATGTGTGTGTGTGTGTGTGCATACAGAAAATATATGTACATTAGGAGTGAAGAGTCATATTTTGTGAATTGCAAATAAAAATAATATATAATTAAAACAAATTTATTAAACTTTTAGGCCCAATGCAAAAACACACTACAGATTGCAATTGTCAATAAAATAGAATTTTAAAAATTTATTCTTTCTGTGTGGCCTGGTGCCAAATGATTCATGACTCAATACTGGTCCATGGCCCAATGGTTGAGGACCCCTGTTTTAGAGGATAATTGGTACGTAGTCTGAGTTAAGTTAGAGGATTTTTTTCCAAGTAGTTGTAGTAGCTAAATGTGCAGAGAAGAAAGTAGTGTTTGGGGAAGAGATGTTGCAGTTGAGTTTGGTGAGTAAATATGTATTGGTGTAGATTATCTAGGATGTAAAGGGAGTCTGGTTCTTATGCAATTATCTTACACCCTGGTATCTGTGCTACCAGAAGTGAAGATTTAGAAAATGTAATCAATGAACATTTTGGCAGAAGTATGGGCATATAGAAAGAAGCTTGCATTACAGTCTAGTTCTAGTTTGAGTCCATCATATGAAACTGCTCAGGAAGGGTTTACTGCAATAGCTTCAGGCTGGTTCAAACTTTGAGCATGAAATCAGACAGATAGAAACTCTGTAAGCTTGTTGAATGGGCTGTTCATGTTGTCTGGAAGTTGATTTAATCAGTTGTTCAGTTTAATAACACCACATGACTTTTGGCAGTCATAAGTGAGCTTCATTCTGTTGCAGGTATTAGGATTAGGTCTGGTTCCTGGTTTGAAGATAAACTATGAATTTATGATTTTAGTTTCTCAATCTATGCAGAAAACATCACGGGAATAGTTATTCACCTTCTGATTAGATGTAATCAATGTAAACATCAATGTAAATCGATGACATGGTATCAGGGGCAGGCTGAGAGAAAAGGAGGATTTAATATATAGCAGATGCATGGAAGTAGTAAGCCGATTATAGAAATGGATGTTAGAAGCTCGGGATACACTAAGGTCTAAGAAGTTAAAGGCTGAGAAAGTGAGACTAAACATTATAAGCCAACCCTCTCTGTGAAATGAAATGTACAGGCGTACCATAGCCTTGTGCACCCCCTATTTCTATCACTGTAGTTAGCAGTGAGATCACCCATGTAATTGATAATTTCTGTTATCTAGGTGATCTAATTAGCAGTTGAGTATAGTAACTACTGTTATAATAGTTTAGAAAAAGGGAGTTGTTACCTTAGCTGGCAGCAAGGGGATTCACTTTAATAGAAAAGCATATTGCATGATGCATGTATACAAAATATGATGCTGCATGACAGTTAAAAGTAATGAAATATGTGCATCGAATTTGAAAAACCTGGAAAGATAAACTGATTATTCTCTGTTGGTGTGTAATGTTAGTGTGAATAAATGATAGAAGCAAAATAGGTAGAGAGGAAAAAATAGGTATAAGAGGAATCAGATACAGAATGCAAGAAAGGTGACTGAGCTAGTATGGACATGTGATATATACGGGGGAAGGAGGAGTAAAGAATTGCCAAAGAATCTAAGTTAGAAGGAACAGGTGCAAGAGGAAGAACAATGAAAATATGGGAAGAAAATGTGAAAGCTGATCTTAGAAGGTTTAACCTCATAAAGAAGCTGACAAAACATCACAACTTGTTGCAAGAAACTGTGCTGGAAAAGATACATCAAGCCCATGCAAATGGAAAAATGGGTATAAAAGGATAATGATGATGATGATGATATATGTGTGTGTGTGTGTGTGTATTTGTATGTATGTACATGTATGTGTCTGTTTAGACACACATGTATATACAGAGTGTGATGAGTAAATTGTCACCATTTTATATTTTCAATTGTTTGTTTTTGATTTTGTTGACTACACAGTATAGTAGGGTCATTTGGACACTGACTGTGAGAAAAACAATACCATGAAACAATTCACTCTGCCAGAAATTTGGAAATGACATGCAGTTCTGCTTGGTATTTGCACTGGAAGCTCCAATACAAGCATTTCAGAGTGTTTGGGTGTCAATCCGCGGATAGTGCAGAGGATTCAGAAAGAGTTGGATGAGTTTAATGGTGATTATGAAGGTATAGCAGCTTGGAAAACTCACTCTGATCCTTCTGATGAGAAAAGAACTCCTGAATTTGTTGGTTAGATCCAGGCCAAGATTGACAACGATCCCTCCTAGTCAATTAGGTCCATCATCAGGCACATGAGAGGGTCTGAGTTTCTTATCAGGCAGGTAGTGCATGAAGACATTCAGTATTCCTCATACAAGATGAGAAGGGGCCAATTTTTATCCCAAGCCATCAAGAACAAGAGGAAAGACTGTGCTATGAAGCTTTTGAACATGCTTTGGATTTTCTCAAATGAGAAAAAAGTTTCTGCAAGGATCAGATGGTGAACAACAGAATAACTATTGGCTTGTGCTATGTCCCCAAAATATGTACCAAGCGGGATAAAAATCAAACATCCAGTCAACATCATGGTGTTTGGAGTGATCACTAGTGATGGCGATGTTATGCCTCTATTCATCTTCCCACATGGCTTCACACTCAAATTGGAGGCCTACATCAAGTGCCTGGAGGAGGTAGTGCTGCCCTGGGCCAAGAGGATGGCTGCTGGAAGACCCTATGTCTGGTAATACAACTCTGCACCATGCCACACAAGCAGGTGAACCCAGTCATGGTTCTCAGACAATTTCTGTAGCCACATCACCCCTAACATCTGGCCACCAGACTGCAAACTCCTTGGTTATTATGTGTACGATATAGTTGAACGAGAGACCAACAAAACTCTTTGTAACACCAAAGATGAACTGAAGGCAAGGATTATGACAGCATTCACCATCTTAAACAAAGAGACCATCCAGAAGAGTTGCAGGAGATTCCAAAGTCGTCTGGAGGCCGTGTTTGAAGCCAATGGCAATTTTATTTACTCTTTAGAATTTCAAGATATTTTAATGTAATTTTGGTAAATATATCTGTTAAAATGTGATGTCAGTGTTATTTTCATTTTTGCTTAATTTAGACGACAATTTATTCAGCACACCCTGTAGATGTATGTGTGTATATTCTTTTACTCTTTAACTTGTTTCAGTCAGTTGACTGCAGCCATGCTAGAGCACCACCTTGAAGGGTTTTAGTTGAGCAAATGGATCCTAGGACTTATTTTTTAAGTCTAGTACTTATTCTATCAGTCTCTTTTTCTAAACTACTAAGTTATGAGGTCATAAACACAGCAACATTAATTGTCAAGCAGTAATTGGGTAACAAAGACATATACACACACACACACATGACAAGCTTTATTCAGTTTCTGTCTACCAAATCCACTCACAAGGCTTTGGTCAGCCTGAGGCTATGATGGAAGACACTTGCCAAAGGTGCAACACAGTGGGACTGAACCTAGAACCAAGTGTTTGAGAAGCAAGAGTAGTGTTTATCACCACTTTAACAAAGGTGTTCTCTAAGAGACTATGATAGTGCCGTTTTAACCTCAGGAAGACATCTCCTCCAACTGGTTTATTCAGTGCACTTCCAATACTTGATATTTATTGCAAGCAGGAGATAACTCCTACCACCCCAGCTTCAAGGCCACCAAACCCCGTGATTTCAATCTTATTGTATCTCTTCGGTGGTGGGCACTCATTTGCCAGGCATGTAGTTTAACCTCGATTGCAATATATAGAAAATAGTGTCATATACAATCACTGATTTTGTTACTAAGAAACTAGTCCATTAGAAAATTTCTGTTTGAGATAGAAGCAGTATACAAACCAAAAAGTATTGCTTATGGCCACTTTAAAGTGGCTGACCTCTAAGAGATGATGATATAGACATTTAATTTCAGGAAGACATCTCCTCCAACTGGTTTATTCAGTGTGCCTCTTGCACTCAATATTTATTGCCAGCGGGAGATAACTCCTGCCACTCTAGCTCTGAGAAATGCATCGTTTCAATCTGTATTGTATCTCCTCAGTGGTGGGTACTCATTCACCAGGCATGGCACCAGTTTACCTTTCTTGCAATATATAGAAAATACGTCATACAGCCACTGATTTTGTAATTTAGGACACTAGTCTGTTAGAAAATCTCTGTTCAAGATAAAAGCAGTATACGAACTAAAAGGTAGTGTTTATTGCCACTTTACTGTGGCTGTTTTCTAAGAGATGATGATAGTGCTGTTTTAACCCCAGGAAGATGTCTCCTCCAGCTGGTTTATTCAGTGCGCTTTCTGCACTTGATATTTATTGCAAGTGGAAGATAACTCCTGCCACCCTAGCATCGAGACCACCTGACCATGTAATTTTGGTCTTATTACATCTCTTAATATATATATATACATATGAAACCTCTGTGAAAATAAAACTGCCTTGACTTGATGGCATTATTGTGTGTGTGCATGTAAGAGAGAGAGAAAGAGAGAGAGAGAGAGAGTGTGTGTGTGGGTGTGTGGGTGTGTGTGTGTGTGTGTGTGTGAATGCATGAGTGAATGAGTGTGTCAATGAGGAAATATGGTAAAAAGGTTAATTTGTGGGTGTGTCAAAATATGGATAAGGACTGGATTGTATGTGTGTTACTTATGATGGTTGGCTGTTTAAGCTGTGTGTCAGTTTATCTGTTTGTTAGTCTTTCCGTCTGTCTGTCTGTCTGTTTGGCTAGCTGGTTGGTTGGCCTGCTGGATGGCTGGCTGGTAGAGGCAAAGGATAATAGCACTTTGGAGAATACTTCAATTAGTAGTAGTAGACAGGAATCTTATTTTGCATTGATGAACAAGATAGGAACTTCCTCTCTATCAAGATAACATCTTCCTATTTTCACTCAGTGCTCTTTTGAGATGTTTACACTGAAATCACAGCTTATATGTGTAAATAAATACATTGTATATTTATATTTATGTATGTACATATATGTATGTGTATC
>NC_068983.1:103912525-103913150 GCF_001194135.2 Octopus bimaculoides
TATATATATATATATGTACACAGACAGTTATCTATACACTCACCTACCTATTTTATGTCATGCTTCTATTTTGACAATCATCAAGTTACAGATTCTCTGATGCATGATAGTAGAGTTATGTTTTCTTTCCTGGAAATTTTTTTCCATTCCAGAATGGATGACAACTGCTGATAGATACATAGATTTAGAAATAGATAAATAGATGGTTTGATGGATAGATAGATGGATGGATAGATAGATAGATATATAGACAGATAGAGGAGTTCTTTAAAGAGCAGGCAATTGTTTGAATATAAGGAAGCAGATATATTCTCTCTTTATTTATAAGTGACACAGATAGTGAGACAGATAAATAGACAGACATACAAACAGATAGATTAATAAATTGATTTATACATAGATAGGTTGATAGACAGACAGACAGACAGACAAATAGATATTTTGATAGACAGATAACAGATAAACAGATAGATTGACACAGACAGAAAGACAACAGATAGATAGATGGATAGATGAATTTTTCCTTTATTATTGATAATAAATTAGTGCAAGCACTTAAAGTTTCACAGTAAATAGTACAATATTCTGAGAATAGAATGAGAGTAAAATGATGAACAATATATAT
>NC_068983.1:103914102-103916125 GCF_001194135.2 Octopus bimaculoides
ATATTATGTTGAAACGAAACTATAACTTCTAAATAATTTAGTGTTAAATAAGTTATCTATTAAAAATAATCTATAAAGAACCAAATGAATAATATAAAAAACAAGAATACATATTATTTTCAAATAGTAGAAAATCTTTAGCAAAGTAAAAAACAGTACTTATCCAAATTTTTCCGTATATATATATATATATACTAGCAGCTAATCCCGGTTTCACCCGGTCAGTTTGGCTGATGTGGCTGTAAAACCTGCGCTGTGTAAGCATTCGACTTGTTTGGACACACTTATGTTAAAAAACAATTTTAGAACGACTTTTTACTGTCAAAACGCTAAACATAACTAACCAACAAAAAAAAAAACAACCAAGATTTAACCAAATCAAAAAATAAACCCAAATACTAAGCAAAGATGAACCATCCCACTTCCATTGTGTGCACGTGCGCACACACACACAAACACCCATGCACACACGCACACACGCATGCACATTCACATACCCCCTTTTACATACACACATATATTCACACAGAGTTAAAACGCTGTTTGATTTATTTTTTCTGCGTACAATTTTCATCATCCCACTACCATGTATGACATCACCCCTTCCTTCCTTATTCATCTATCACCCCTTCCTTTCTCATTCATGAACACAAGAGTATTATTATAGTAGATTATCTCGGTAACCATGAGAGCTATGAAAAAAATACAAAGCCCAGCATTACTACCAGATCATTCAACACATCTGTGTAATTTTTCATGCAATTCCACCCAGCCGTTTGACTGTGAATCCCAAGACAAGAATTTCCCATGTCAAATTTATATGTATAGATATATGTGTGTGTGTGTGTGTGTGTGTGCATCTATCCTTTTACTTCTTTACTTGTTTCAATCATTTGATTGCAGTCATGCTGGAGCACTGCCTTTAGTCAAATGAATCGACCCCAGGACTTATTCTTTGTAAGCCTAGTACTTATTCTATCAGTCTCTTTTGCTGAACCACTAAGTTACGGGGGACGTAAACACACCAACATTGGTTGTCAAGTGATGGTGGTGGGGACAAACACAGACACACAAACATATACATATATATACGACGAGCTTCTTTGAGTTTCCATTGACAAAATCCACTCACAAGGCTTTAATCAACCCGAGGCTATAGTAGAAGATACTTGCCCAAAGTGCCATGCAGTGGAATGAACCTGGAACCATGTGGTTGGGAAACAAGCTTCTTACCGCATAGCCACGACTGTGCCTATATGTATATATTTATAAACAAATTTTGAGGCTGTAAATTATGAGAAGAGTGACACACATAGGTCCTTTTTAATTTTAACTATAATTATATATTATTTATAATAATATATGGTTGGAATATTACAAAAAAATAAAAGACAAAGACAGGTGTGTAAACAACAAACAGGTGTATTAGTTTAATGCTCGGGAAGCTGAGAAAGTCTTTTATGTTTTGAGCCTACGCTCTTCAACAGAAAGGAACACAGAAATAAACATAGAATAAAAAAGAAGGCTTTAGTAGCTAGTGGTCAATCATGGCAATTGCCATTATATGCTTCATTTAAAGCAACTAAACCTAAACAACTGACTGAAAAAAGATGGGCTGAACCACTAGGAATTGAACATGACATCAAGGATCTTTCTGATTTGATGGGCAACACTTTTCATTAATGTTTTATGTAGTATTTTTGGTACCGAAACACTTTCAAACGTCGTATACTTGTATATTTTGTGTTATAGAACAGATAAAAATTTTTGTATTCAAAGTTATTTCATGTTAAAAATTGTCTTATTTCGATAATTTCAACCAATCCCTGACGTCTATTCAGTTGAATACAGTTACTGCTGTGGCGGTGTATATGGTATTAATCCCTGTTACTCCACCAAGTGCTTCATTTCCTAGAAATAGCAGCCAAATCTTCTTCAAATCAAACTCTACCATCATTTAGAAAATGTGTTACTGAGTACACAGTACATAGAAAATTAGCGAAAAATTGTTGAACAGATTTCC
>NC_068983.1:103916135-103917204 GCF_001194135.2 Octopus bimaculoides
TTTCTGTAATTTTGTCTGCTTCAAAAGAAAACAAACCAAAAAACCGGATGAAATATGTCATAATTACTAGGGAATAAGGAAATAATTAACAGCAGGGAATAACATTCTTCTCACCGGCAAAAATTATTGTTTACAAAAATAGCAGTAACTGTATTCAGCTGAATAGACATCAGTGATTGGTTGAAATTACAGAAATACGACAACTTTGACATGAAATAACTTGCGATGTACAATTTTTTGTTAAGAAGGCTAAGAGAAAAAGTTGTTTTATATGACACATTCTACCAGTATCCCAAGTTTGAAAGTGTTTCGTTAAGAAAACAAGTGTTGCCCGTCAAATCAGAAAGATCCGACATCAATCCTTTCATTGCACCATATGCACCCAATTCATCCATATAGCCCTCCCAGCAATTTCAGTCAATTTTAATGTATAGATAATTTTAGTCAAGAATATATATTTTTAATTCGTAAACAAACCTGAAGGCTGTAAATTACAGAGAAGAGCAACACACATAAGCCCTTTTTAATGATAACTATAATTATATATTATTTATAATAATATATGCCCTATTTAAAGTGACTAAAATTAAACAATTGACAGAAAAAAGATGGGCCGAACCACTGGGAATTGAACATTACGGAGAAGAGCGACACACATAAATCTTTTTATTTATTTATATGTGTAAATGAATACATTGTATAAATATATTGTGTCGCTCTTCTCCGTAATTTACAACCTTCATGTTTGTTTACAAATCTATAAATAAATATTCTAGACTAAAATTATCTATACATTAAAATTGGCCCAGCTTTTTATAGACAATTGTTTAGGTTTAGTAGCTTTAAATGGAACATCATCATCATCATCATCATCATCGTTTATCGTCCGCTTTCCATGCTAGCATGGGTTGGACGATTTGACTGAGGACTGGTGAAACCGGATGGCAACACCAGGCTCCAATCTAATTTGGCAGAGTTTCTACAGCTGGATGCCCTTCCTAACGCCAACCACTCAGAGAGTGTAGTGGGTGCTTTTACATGTCACCCGCACGAAGGCCAGTCAGGCGGT
>NC_068983.1:103918551-103919041 GCF_001194135.2 Octopus bimaculoides
AGGTATTTCTCCTGCAGCTGTCTTACTAGAAATATGGCATCAGTAGTGCTTTTACCTGGCACGAACCCAAACTGCATCTCATCTAAATTGATTCGCTCCCTAATTAGTTGGGCTATGACCCTTTCCGTAACTTTCATAACCTGATCTAACAGCTTGATGCCTCTGTAATTATTTGTATCTAAAGCGTCACCTTTACTTTTGTAGCAGTTGACTATGGTGCTGCTACACCAGTCATTGGGTATGACTCCTTCGTGTATCACCTGGTTTGTAATACGGGTGACTAGGCTGTAGCCAACACTGCCAGATATTTTGAGCATCTCTGCAGTGATTCCTGATGGGCCGGCGGCTTTCCCTGTCTTCATACTCTTATATATATATATTTACAATAATATATATATATATATTACAAATATATATATATATTACAAATATATATATATATATTGGAACATGTGCCAGTGGCATGTGAAAAACAACATTCGAGCATGGT
>NC_068983.1:103919051-103920316 GCF_001194135.2 Octopus bimaculoides
TTGGAACATGTGCCAGTGGCATGTGAAAAACAACATTCGAGCATGGTCATTGCCAGTGCCGCCAGACTGGCTCCCATGCAGGTGGCACGTAAAAAGCACCTTTTGAGCATGGCCTTTGCCAGCACCGCCTGAGTGGCCCTTGTGCCGGTGGCACATGAAAGCACCCACTACACTCTCAGAGCAGTTGGCGTTAGGAAGGGTATCCAGCTGTAGAAACTTTGCCAGATCAGATTGGAGCCTGGTGCAGCCTTCTGGCTCGCCAGTCCTCTGTCAAACCGTCCAACCCATGCCAGCATGGAAAGTGGACGTTAAACGACGACAACGACAATGGTGATGATAATGATGATGAATCGTTTTTAATGGTGGAACTCAAAGTAGATAAAGTTATATATAATAATAAAGCTATAAAATAATCTGGTAATATTGCACTTTCAGGAATGAATCTAATGAGCACTCCCATATTTTAAAAACAAGTAAGCTTTTGTGACAGGAAAAGCATCCAGCTGCAAAAACAGTGCATTCTTCTAAACATTATTATACTGGAAAAATTAATGTGAAAAAAAAAAATGAATGAACAAAAGCTAGGGCTGTCATTCAGAAGTGTGAATAGCATGATATGAGCTTGAACCATGTTTAGGATATCTATGTAGCCAGAAGCAGACATGGACACCCTCTGTCCTCTTACCCTTGACCTTGCCAAATAAACAGGATTTCACAGTCAGACAGCGTGCTGCATCAACTCTGAGTTTGTTCTTGATCAAAACTGAAAGGATGAAGGGTAGATTTGAACTCACTGGGGTCAAACTATTGATTGCCTTATATATATCATATATATATAACAAAGTTATTAGAGTGGGATTATCAACCCAGGCAAAATACTTTATAAGCACTCTGTTAGTTCACCTGGCTAGCAATATTGTTCAGATTAATAGAGAATGTGTTTTCTTGTGGCAGGATCTAAATAAAATGACTCTGACGAAAGTAGCATTAATTTTCGAGATCATTCAATTTTTCTCAATCCATCAATTGGTTGATTGAGTAAACTTATCAATAACAAACCTATAATGACTACTGAAGTCAGCTGTAAGTCAAATTTACTGCAATAAAGAAATATGTAATGACCTTTATTTATGCCTTGTCTGATATATATATTTTTCAAAAGAATCTCCAGTAGCTGGATAACTGAAGAGATGGTTGGAGCGGAACCCCGCCCGAGCATCGGAAACTCAGAGTTTTATCATGGCTACTGAATAAGTGTCACATAT
>NC_068983.1:103920326-103920990 GCF_001194135.2 Octopus bimaculoides
CATTCATGTCCGTTTCTTTATCATTATTGTGGTTTATGTGCCCTAATATTAGACTATTTTCTGTAGTCAATCTATGATGAAGGGTTAGGGCAGCAAGCTGGCAGAATTGTTAGCATGCTGGACGAAATGCTTTGCAGTATTTCGTCTGCCATTAGTTCAAATTCTGCTGAGGGCAACTTTGCTCTTCATCCTTTCAGGGTTGATTAAATAAGTACCAGTTACACACTGGTATCGATGTAATCAACTTAATCCCTTTGTATGTCCTTGTTTGTTCCCTCTATGGGCAATAAAGAAATAAATATATGATGATGGGTTATAAATCTATTTATAAAATTTCACATGCCACCATTTCCTAAATCACACAGAATTAGTATATATATATATATATATATATATATATATATATAGGAAAATGAAAAAAAAGCCAGAATGCTGAACTGGAAGCATAATTTAATAAAGATTTTTTCTAACCGGTTTTCATTGCGAAGAAGCAAATTATCAAGAAGAAGGAGAATGAAAATGTTTTTTTACAAAGAAGTACAAAATGAAGAAAATAATATATAAAACAATAATATATTATTGTTTTATAATATTATTGTTTTATATATTATTTTCTTCATTTTGTACTTCTTTGTAAAAAAACATTTTCATTCTCCTTCTTCTT
>NC_068983.1:103921276-103924735 GCF_001194135.2 Octopus bimaculoides
TGTGTGTGTGTGTGTGTGTGTGTGTGTGTGTGTGTGTGTGTGTGTGTGTGTGTGTTAGAAGAATGTTTAAGGATGAGAGTTTAAGCCAAGATAAGCATGATGTGCTTATGCAATAACATGTGGGGATGGGGGTGCGTGTATTACACAAAATATTATTTGCAACAAACTGCTTAAGTTTCATGCTAGAAAAAAAAGATCTGACTTAGCTTAGATCAAGTTGTCACCATCACATTCTTGCTATCATCAGATTGGTCCAGAAAATGACTTCCAATAGTATTTTGAGGGAAAATGTTATTTGAGAGTGATGTTCTCTGGTGTTGCTTGTAAAAAGAAAAATAGTAGATTTGGTACATGCTACTATAAGTAAGTTGTTTTTGAAATAGGTTTCTAGAAGGGTGACATAGTTTTGGAGATTTTGTACGACTATGTATGGGAAGTGGTAACATGATATGACTGTCTTGTCATCAATACATGAAGCTGTGTGTATGTTTTGAAAGGTTTGGAAAGGCTGTATAGGTACAGTTTGAAAAGAGACTAGATGAAAAGTGATTTTTGTGCCATTCCATTTTGAGAAACTGCAGATTCTAGGTTTGTTATTCATCATCATCATCATCATCATCATCATTATCATTTAATGTCTGTTCTCTATGCTGTCATTGGTTGGACAATACAATGGGATCTGGTGAGTCAGAGATTTGTTATGCTGCAGTGCTTGCTTTATGGTTTGTATGGTCAGATGGTTGGGTGCCCTTTCTTATGCCAACCATTTTACAGAGTGTAGTGGGTGCTTTTTATATGGCATCAGCACCAGTGGGGCTGCCAGACAAAACCCTTCAGCTGAGGGAGCAGTAATGCTGAGAGAGGTGGCTTTCTATAAGGTGATGAGAGACTAAAGTATAGTAGAGGGACAGGAATAGGTGTCTTGCTATAGGTGAGATACATGTTTACCACAGTTGGAAAACAGAGAAGATGGTGGTAAAGACATCACCTTGATGCATTTTCTTATCATTGTATACTATTCATGTTGGTCAACCTGGGACACATAGCTGCTTGCTTGCTTGCTTGCTTGCTTTATGCTCTAGATGGAGCTGGGGTGGTCCCAGGTTAGTAGTCCCAGGAACATCATTATGTGTAAAGTTGTCCAGGTCCACCAGTGCTCTCTAATGCTGGTGGTCCCATGCCAGACTCTCTGCATTCTACATAGTCAGTGTCGAGATATTTGTGTATAAGTTAATATGTAACTGCAACTTATATGGGATAACTTTACAATAAAGAGTGGAAAGTACAATTTTCTGTAAGCCGCATGATCCCAGCACACGAAATGGAAAAGGCGTTGCCCCAGAGAATGGTGAGTAAGATGTGCTGGAATAGCCATTCTGACTCACAGGGATAGTCACTCTGACTCATGGGGCTCACACTTGTGAATAGCCATCTCTGCCCTGTTAGTAGTGAGCAGGTATATGGCTTGAAGGCCAAGAACACTGGAGATTTTACATAGCCATAGTTTTGACCACAAACCTGTCAGAGAGCAACTGATACCTTGACAGTTTGCTTTTTTCAATCTGACAAGCAGCAGAGCCAGGGCTCATAGATGACCACACTAAATTGCCCCTGGAGAAGCTGAATGTTGGAGAACAGAATTGAAAACGTTGCTGATGTTGATGTTGGTGATAATTAGAATGATGCATGCGTGATTTTTAATTGATGAATTTTTATTGAGGGAAAGTAGTGGCCTGAATCCTTGTTGTGAGTTAGGAATAGCAACGTGTAAATTGGCAATGTCATTGTAGAGTTTTTATATGATTTTTTTAAAGTAAACAAAGGAAAGTAATGAGTCTGTTTAATACTGTTTTGGTTAGGAATTGGGTGGGTCTTAAAGCTGTGATGATTTTCATCAGTATCCAGATTCTGGGAATTAAGTAGTATTGATATGATTGGTTGAAGATCATTATTTCTTGTTAAGGTTTTATTCTGAGATTGTTGAGATATCTTGTAATGGGGTTGCAGCAGATGTTCTCTACTGTGATTCTTGCAGATTTTCAATTATATATAGTAGTCATGATCAATGTGCGTGTGTGTGTGTGTGTGAGAGCGTGTGTGTGTGTGTGTGTGTGCATGTGTATGTGTGTGCATGTGTGTGTGTGTGAGCGTGTGTGTGCGTGCACGTGCAAGTGTGTGTGTGTGTGCATGTTTGTGTGTGTTTGTGTGTATGTATATTTGCGTTTATGTATATGTGTGTATGTATATTTGTTTTGTGTATGTGTGTGTGTGCGTGCGTGTGTGTGTGTATGGACGTATGTGTGTGTATATTTGTGTGTGTGTGTGTGTGTATATGTGTGTGTATTGTATGTATGTATATTTGTGTTTGTATGTGTGCTTGCATGTGTGCATGTTTGTGTGTGTGAATGTATATGCATATGTGTGTGTGTATATGTATATTTGTGCTTGTGTGACTATGTATATATGCGTTTGTGTGTGTGTGTCTGTGTTTGTGCGCATGTGTATGCATGTGTGTGTGTATGTGTGCATTTGTGTATGTGTATGTGTGTTTACTGTCAGGATCTCAGGAAATGTAGATTTAGGTCGAGTTAAATAAATTAGACATTGTTGAAGACAATTACATTATAAAATATAAAATTATTTTACTATTTATTTAACAGATACCATTATTTTCCACTTGTTCCTAAGGCTGTTTTTATTTACAAGGAATCCCTTTTTAGATTAAAAATAAACTAAAATCCTCACCCCTTTCTCTCTCCCCTTGCACCTTTCACTTACCTCTTCCCAACGTGGGTAAAAATGACCCAAGGCTAACGTTGAGAATCATATGTGTGATTACATATTTTGTATGAAGATTTCTCTCTTTCTTCATCCCCTCCTTCCTTTCTTCCTTTCTTTTTTTCTGTGTTTTCTTTGTTTATTACTTTTCTTTTTTCACTATCTTCTTTTTCCTTAATTTACATTTTATTTTCTTTCCTTCTCTGTTAGTTTATTTGTTTCTATCTTCTATCCTTTCACGCTATGTTTTATGTTATGCATATATCATCATCATCATCATCATCATCATCATCATCATTATTTAATGTCTGTTTTCCATACTGGCATGGGTTGGACGGTTTGACCGGAGCTGGTAAGGCCAAGGGCTGCACCAGGCCCTACTGTCTGTTTTGGCATGGTTTCTATAGCTGAATGCCCTTCCTAATGCCAACCACTCCATAGAGTGCGCTGGTTGATTTTAACATGGCACATATATGTGCATGCATGTGTGTGTGTGTGTGTGTGTGTGTGTGTGTGTGTGTGTGTGTGCGTGTGTACATATGTACAAGGAGTGTAAGATATTTGAGGACAAATTTATGTTTATAAAAAGCAGATATATAATAACAGATAACTTTATTTATCAAAAAATGCTATAAGGATAAAAATAAATCTTCTTTTCTATAATGTTATTCAATAAAGCCA
>NC_068983.1:103925168-103934811 GCF_001194135.2 Octopus bimaculoides
TTCAATAAAGCCAGCTGCTTCTATATGAGATCTAAATCATCTACATGCTCGAATCAAGTGGTCCTGGTTCATTTTGGACATTACTCTGACTGTGGCAGCTTTCAAAGAATCCTTGATGTTATGAGCATGTTCATTGAGCTCTCCCTCAACAACACTCCACGTGTAAATAGTCCAAAGGATTGAGATCTGGGAAACTAGGAGGCCAAATGTTAGGGGTTATGTGATCATGAAAATTTTTAGCCATCCATTCCTGTGTTACTAGAGCCATGTGTCTTCCATTGCATACACTGTCTATTCAGAGCTTAACAATTATTTCCAGGACCTCAATGTAGGTGGCAGAGTTAACTCTAAGGTCTTGTAGAAAGAAGTAAGGAGGCATCACATGTCCTTCATTGCTGACAGCCCCTAAAACCATGACAGTTGCAGGAAATTTTGTATGCATAACACTTGGAACTTCAGAGGGGTCTGCACATAACCATCTGTCATTTCTTCTGTTAACTTTTTGATCTTGGTCGAAAAACCAAATCAAATCTTCTGCTGGATTTTTCAGTTTGTTTAAGAGCTTTTTAGATCTGATGTAGTGATTTTCTTTTGGTTTTTCTCACAAATTGACCTTCCCTCATCATAAAAGACTTATATCTAATGTCTTCGTGGGCAACATTTCTGACTTTTCCTTCTGACACATGGAGATCTTTTACAATTAACCTCATGGGCTTTCTGGGATTGTAATCAATGGTCTGTTGAACTTGCGAGATAAATTCAGGTGTTCTGATGATTTCAGAGCATTTAGAATGCTTTTTATGCTTTGATACTGGTGATACATTTCCATCTTCAGTATCTAGTTCCTTACAAACCTTGTAGATGAAAGATCTGGCAACTTTTAAAAATCGAAATATTTCTAAATCGCTATGCTCAGCCTTTATAACCACAATAACAGCATGCCTCTTCATTTCTTGAGTTAGCTGAGTGTCTGCCATTATCATTTTTTGAAACAAAGATTATACAGAGTTAGCAAAAAATGCCGCAATGACCCAAAAGGTATGTCCTCAAATACCTTACACACCCTGTATATGTATTTTATAAGTACATATATACAATGGACTTCTTTCAGCTTTTCTCTTCCAAATCTACTCACAAGATTTTGGTTGGCATGAAGTTGTAGGGATCTAGTTTGACCCTGCCTGAGATTTGAAACCAAATCCATCTGCTTGTTGCTTCTGAAAATGAGTGGGAAATCCTCTCCACACCAGATGATTAATGAGGAAGCATTCGACTCCCTAGGACCTGTGCTGGTCAAGGAAAGGTCAGTCCTTTGTTTAGGATGTGACCTACATTACCGACCATAGTCTATTTAACAGAAAGAATTTCCTATCTCTTCTTCTTATGTATAAGCTATGACCAAGGAGCAACACCTTCTCTTTTGTGTTAGCTGGACCAACAAGCTTCACACTCTTTTGCATCAGCCATGACCAAGAGCAACACTTCCCTTTCCGCCACAAGAAAAACGATGCCACCCTTATCCTCTCTTCCTTTCTAGTCAGCACCGTGCATTCCTGACTCTTTCACTCTCTACTGACAGACAACCTTTTTTTACACTATCAACTACTAACCAGCGAGCCATCCTTGTAGATACTATCACTAGAATTGCTACTGTCTCTTTAACTACCCATCAGACAAATGAATAAACATATGTAAATAATATTTCGTCTTTCTTGGTGTTTATTCTTCAAAGTTTACTGGTTCTCTGATGCGAGAACCTTCAAGTGTTACATCTACTTGCTACATTTGGTAGTGAGCTACATCATATCGATCTGATATGGCAGATCACATCCAGCCTGCAACAAGGTTATAGTTGAAGATACTTACCCATGGAACCACACAGTGGCACTGAACTCAAAACCACGTGGTTGAGTAGCAAGCTTCTTACCACACAGCCATGCCTGCGCCCATGAGTATGTTTTAAACAAAATGGAAATTTAAACACACGAAACAGAATTTGGAAAATGAGTGTAGAGGAATACCAATATATCTAAGCCATATCAACAAATGCATTTTTCAGTATTTTAAATTAATTGGTTTTTGCACTTTTACAATGTAATAAAGTAATGTGAAATTGCTTTACACAACACATATATCACCAAACAATCACCTACAAAGACAGAGAGATAAATTAGATGTAAAGTAGGTAGGTTTTTTCAGCCAATAATGGCCTAGAATATGTCTAACTTAATTGCACCACATAGAGTAGTATGTATGTTATGTAACAGAACTAAAAGTCAAAAATATGTCTAATATTCAAATCAGTTTACTTGGTTTAGATATGAGTGTAATAAGAGTAACTTCAAATACAATTTCACAGTGGTCATAAAATATAGGGTAGTTGATTACTGATGAAGGTTAATAAACAAGAAACTACTTTCCATGGTGAGGTTGTATAATAAACATGAAAAATGTTTTACAACTGTCCTATATGTCTAATAAATATAAATTAGTTTAATTTACTTACTGAAATATTGACAGCTCAAAACAAATGGATGTAATCCATAATAAAGCTTACTCTGTCATCATCATTATCTTCATCCTCATCATCATCATTTAATGTTCACTTTTCTATATTTGCATGGGTCTAACCAAATTTATTGAGGCAGATTTTTTACAGCTGGATGCCCTTTCTGTCATTAACCCTCACTTTTTTCCAAGCAAGATAATATTTTTCCATAGCTAGACATGTTTTCTCCAGAAGACTGAAAACAAAAAACCTCTCTTGTATGATAATATATTCATTTACAACCATCACATGATGTCTAGACAAGGGTACATACAAACATAAAGCATGTTTATGTGAATTGACAGTAAGTTCCTAGAGGAAGAAGGATCATATATTGACCAGAAGAAGTTGTGATTATGAAAGGAAAGAGAGAATGTAAGGAATGTCGATAACAAGATACTTGGCTTCACAGAAGGGATGACACTTCATCATACCTCGTACTGTTAATAGCAGCAGCACGGTAATAAAGCAAATATTTGATGATACTGATGATGTGATTTGGTTGCTGCATGTGTGAGAATGTATGTGAGTGTGTACATGAGTATGTGTGTGTGTTTATGTGAGTGAGTGATGCTTTGATGTCAAAATAGAGAACTTCAATTTATTTCCTATTAACACCATTAAGTGCAAGAATAATTTTACACAAAGACTCACTTACTATTAATATTATCATTTTATTATTCAGGACAGTGAGCTGGCAGAGCCATTAACACACTGGACAAAATGCTTAGTGGTATTTCAGCTGTCTTCAAGTTCTGAGCTCAAATTCCGCCAGACTCAAATTCACCATAGTGGCATTTTGTCTGTCTTTATGTTCCAAGCTCAACTTCCACTGAGGTCAACTTTACCTTTCATCCTTCTGAGGTCGATAAAATAAGTACCAGTCAAGTACTGGGGTTAATGTAATCAACTTCTCTTTCCCCTCAAAAATTGCTGGCCCGCTGCCAAAATTTGAAACCATTATTATTATATTCTTTGTAATTGTAAATGTGAGTCACTCATGGCTTCTGCCAGTTTAGATAACTAGGTACCACTGATACCAAACAGTAAACACAGTGTAGATTAGTTGTTGGAATTTGGGAAAATATCTAGCTGGGAAAATAATGATCCAATAATTTATGCAAATGTCAGAATTTTTAGAATTTTCCAACCCTCAATGACATGGTAAATGCAATTCAAATGCAGTAGTTTTTTAAAATCTGACATAAAACCATAAGGTCATAACCTGGGGAAGTCAGAAAATATCTGATTTGTTTTTAGAATTTTTTCATTGTTTTAATAACTTATCCATAAATATTAAGATTTAACTGAGAATAATAAAAGCCCACTTTTTGTGAGTTCAAGGAATTCCACCATTTAGCTACATTTTTTTTTTTTTTTTCTGACAAGGGAAATAGATTTTGATTTATTCTGCTTTTTGTATCACCACAACTACAGCTTGACAGGAGAAGTTATTGTCATTAGAAACATTGTTAAATAAACAAAAATGTCTGAATCATTTTCACTTATTCAGTAAAAATATGTTTTTTCGGTGTTATCAAGTTTGTTAATTTGTTTGTAACATACCTCCCTGTCATTTCTCTGAACTTCAATAAAAATAACTATTTTAGTTTACTTCTGCTTCAGTGATTTAATCACATCAGCTATTATGTTCATACAGCACCTATTATCCATGTTCACCATAGAACCTTTATCATTCTAGTCTTTTTTTGCCTTTTTAAACTTTGAAGTCTATCTATTTAGTACATCAGTTGTGATAATTCAGCTTACATTCTGATAAAAAGTAAATGTTTAACCACTATAATATTCTTCAGGGGACATATTGTACTCAATGATCTAGATGATAGCTAGTTAACAAACCAGCAGGATGACAATAAATAATGTCTCCAAGTCAGATCAGTCAAATGAAACTGGAATATTTAACCTATGGGCATTCGACCATATCATGTATATATGCTGACTCCATTCCATTTCATTGCTTTTTCTACCCACACATACACACACTTCAGTAGAAAATACATGCATATATATATAAATAAACAAGACGACATAAAATTGTTTCTATTTCTTTCTAAGCAATTAAATTAATACTAAATATAGGAATTTGAAATAGAGATGAAACCTAAGATATATCAAAGCATTATATTCATAAATAACCAAAATGTCTCTGAGTCAGTTTGAAAACAGTTGAAAGATTTTGTCACAAACAGGTAACTTTCTTTCCATTAAACATTAAAACAAAAAGAAAGCAGTCTAATGAAATCATACTTGTTTAACATGTGTCTTGTCTGCCAACTGTATTTTTTAACAGTATTTAAAATAACAAAAGAACTTGGTTACTCATACCACAGTGTTGCAACTGAAGCAGTCATGGTACAGTAATTCTGACTTAATGTTTTCCACAAAAGAAAACACAAAAAACAATGCACAATGGAACAAATACATCAAGACTTTTGAGTGACGCAAAATGTTATTAGCATCTAAGAACAAATAGGATCAGTGTCAGTTGAAACATGAGGGAGAATGAGGTTTGGGAGGGTTGATTTGGAGGTAGGAAATTGAGGAAACATAAGCTAATGTTAATTTATAATTAGATTGTTAAAGATTAGTGATAAAATGTGTGGAAAAATAAATAGATGGTTCTCATTCTGGCAAACCATGGTATGAAATGAGAATGTGCAGTTGTAGTCCAAATTCAACTACAGCCAGGTGGTATGTAATAACAATCATGCTCATCAACAGGATCAATTTTAACACTGCTGGCTCAGTTTGAAAAATATTTTGTTTGACAGGAGTTAAAAACTACATGTTTTTCTTAGCATCAACCACTGCAGTAGAACAGCACAGCAATATTTGTCATGTGCTGAACATTATGTAAGGTATAATTGTTTTATTGCAGAGAGGTAATTCTCTTTATTGGCTAGGATTCTCTACAGCTTGAAAAACAACCCACATACTTCCTGTTTATGAAAAGACATCAGAAAAAGAGAGACAGACAGACAGACAGACAGACAGACAAGCAGAGAGCCAGAGAGAAACCAATTGAAATGCATGGACATTGCAACAAAATGATCAAGAGAGAGAGTAATAGCTATGACAAGAGGAATAGGTAGAGGAGAGGATTGGACAATGTGAGATTAAGCATGGTATAAAGGTGAAAAGTTACTAGATATAATAGGCAAAATGGGAGAGGGATGAGTTGTACAGATAAACGGAGTTGATGATAAGAGTTGGAGGCACATGTAGGCATATGTAAGCACATGTAGGTTCCATGGATGTTAGAAAGGAAAAATTAAATAACTTGAGTTGATTGAGTATGAAATGATCAGGAAAACAGCATGTGATGGAATATCTGCAAAAGAAACAAACAGAATATTTATAATCTGGAAGTGTTAAATTAAATATTTAGTCAGCCATGAAAAGACGCATTTAAACAAACAGGAATAAATCAATAAAAAAGAGAAAGCAAGAGATAAAATAGTAGAAGCTATTTTATTTTGATCTACAATAATAAAACAACTAAAAAAAAGCCATTATTTTAAGCTAGGAAAGTCTATATGAAACACTGGAAAAAAAGCAAAAACATTAGGACTTTTTTTTTAACTCAAGCTAATGTAACATTCACAGCCTCTGCCATTGGATAGTATGAACTAATGGTTCACAACAAAGTTATTGACCATGTTTGTCAGTTAAAAGAAGAGATCAGACACACAAGTTAAGTAAAATTGCGTCATTCCTCACTTGTGTCTAAGCAACCATCATGAACAGATAAATGGATCTGATGACAAGAGATGTAAGGCACTGTTGGTGTGATATGGAAATAACTGGAAATACCTTTTTTTTTTTTTAGTTGAATGAGTATCATCATCACCATCATCATCATCAACACCTTGTTCAATAAAACTTTAAATGTATAAGTCAGGTATTTATGCAAGCTCTAATAACAAAATATCAATCATAGGTCATAGTTGATATTAGAAATGATAAGCATTAATTTGAGACTCTAACCACCAGGCAACTATGTTACCAGTTATACTAGAGGTGGTGGGGGGACTACCATTCCTTCTTCTCATTCTCCCTTGTTTTAAAATAACAGAATAAATTCTTAAGTGCCAATCAAAACAAAGGACTGGCAGACTCTCTGTGTGTAATAAACCCAGCAAGTGATAGATACAGGGGTTTAGTTCTGTCAGTAGACCTTTCACTCTTGTTTCTGACTCAAGTTGGTGCTTATAATGTCTACATTAATTTATTTGTTGTGTTCTTAAGCAAGACACTTTATTTCATGTTGCTCCAGTTCACTCAGCTATAGAAATGAGTTGCGATGTCACTGGTGCCAAGGTGTATCGGCCTTTGCCTTTGCCTTGAATAACATCGGTGACATGGAGAGGGGAGTCTGGTATGTATGGGTGACTGCTGGTCTTCCTGGACTTGTGCCTCGGAGGGTAACTTTCTTGGTGCAATCCCATGGTCATTCATGACCAAAGAGGGTCTTTACTCTTTTTAACTATGTATATTAACAGACAAGGAATAGCTGTATGTTACTTTAACCTTTAAACCTGTGTTGTTTCATTTATACAATTATATATATTATGATGCAAGAAATGATGAGTAATAATATACTTTCTCTCGTAGAAAAATTTTTAATTTAATCTTAATATTATAAATCAAATGTAAATTTTTTAACCTTCACATTAATTATTTTAATATGAATTACATATATTTTAAATTGACTTTCATTTGTTTTAAATAAAAGTTCATCTAACTTTATATAATTTAAATCATAGTTCAGTTGTTTTAATATGAGATTTGTTTTAATTTGAAATTAATTTAATTTAATTTGAGAGTGAAAAATATAGAAGTTCAGAGTCTGAGAACTGAACAAACATCAATAAACTGTGCTGTCAAAGAAAAAAAACCAAAACACAGTTACATCACCAGATCCCCCATTAAAGATTAATCATAAACCAAAGCTTAAAACTTAACAGCAAAGTTAGTGTTCTTTGAAAATGATATAAGTTGTTAATATTTCTTCCTGTATTTGAATACATTTTAAACTAGTGGAATCTACTGAACCTTCATTTGTCTTCAGATTCAGAAAGATAAAAGAAGGTCAGCAAATGCCATATACTACAGAAAAGCTATGAAATAAAAAAATTATGGACATTTATTGTGGTGTAATGAAAATTATATCATAGTAAATTACATCCTGTAAGGTAGGATGCTCACAAAATATCAAAGACTTTTTTTATGTCCTCAGATAATGCCATGACGATTGAAGTGTCTATTGATATATTATTAACATTTTGATGAGTCATAGATAAGTAAGAGATTATGAAATACTAATCATAAACATTAAAAAAAAATAGTGAAATACTTAATATTGCTTCCAATGAAGAACAACAAAAGAAGTGTATGACAAAACTATGTTAATAAGCAGGTTATCTACAATATAAAATGAGAAGAAAAAGAAATTAGTTGCAATATCAACTTCATTTCAGAACTTCCTTCTCAGTTCTGTTCTGCTCATGATGTTTCTTCCAATTCACACTGCTCTCTACCCTCAGCTGTCACATGCAAGTGAGTATCATCTGGTTGCATGGACTATGCTTCTGCTAATTGTGTTCAGTGCCTATGTCATCATGAACAGATATAGAGAGCATCTAAGGACCCCTCCCCTCTTTATCCCCCTGTGCAACATTAAGGATATGACAGCAGAAATGGAATGCATCAGTATTTGGTTGGTATTCATTATTAACTGAGAAAACTGGATCAACGTGAAATAAAGTGCTTTATGCAAGAACACTAATAAGCCCTATCTCATAACAAATTTCAGTTTATTTTAGCCAAATCTCATTTGTAAAATTGCTTGGAAATATCTTATAACTAAATAAAATAAAATTTGGGATTTTGCAGACATATATAGGGTGCAATGAGTAAATTGTCACCATTTTATATTTTGAATTTCGCACATGCACATTGTTTGTTTTTAATTTTGTTGACTACACAGTATAGTAGGGTCAGTTGGGCACTGTCAATGAGAAAACAACACCATGACACAATTCACTCTGCCAGAAATTTCAAAATGACATGCTGCACTGCTTGGAATTCATGCTGGAAGCTCCAATACAAACATCTCAGAGTGCTTGGGTGTCAGTCTGAGGACACATACCGAGAATGATAAAAATCAAGCATCCAGTCAACATCACGGTGTTTGGAATGATCACTAATGATGGCAACATTATACCCCTATTCATCTTCCCACACGGCTTCACACTCAACACGGAGGCGTACATCAAGTACCTGGAGGAGGTAGTGCTGCCTTGGTTCAAATGGGTGGCTGCTAGAAGACCCTGTCTGGTAACAGGACTCTGCACCATGTCACACAAGCAGGAGAACCCAGTCATGGCTGTCAGACAATTTCTGCAACTACATCAACCCTAATATCTGGCCCCCTAACTGCCCAGACTTCAACCCCCTTGATTATCATGTGTGGGGTACAGTTGAGATAGCGACCAACAAAAGTCCTTGTAATTCCGAAGATGAACTGAAGGCAAGGATTATGGCAGCATTCATTAACTTAAACAAGGAGACCATCCAGAAGAGTTGTAAGAGATTCTGAAGTCATCTGGAGGCCATGGTTGAATCCAATGGCGATTTTATTGAATAGATTTACTCTTTAGTATTTCAAGATATTTTTATGTAATTTTGGTAAATATATCTGTTAAAATGAGATGTCAGTGTTATTTTTTATTTTTGTGTAATTTAGACAAAAGTTTATTGACTGCCCCCTGTATATCATCATTATCATCTTTGTCATCTTTATGTTCTCAATTCAAATTCTGCTGAGGTTGACTTTGTCTTTCATGCTGTCAGGGTTGATAGAATAAGTACCAGTTGAACACTGGGGTTGATACAACCAAGAAACCCCTTTCTCTAAAACTGCTGGCCACGGTGCTAAAACATGAAATCGTTATATATCTTCATTATTTCTTCAATGAATTAATAACCAGCCAAGCACTGGGATTGATTTGTTCCTATTGCTACACACACACACACACACACACACACACACACACACACACACACACACAC
>NC_068983.1:103934821-103935816 GCF_001194135.2 Octopus bimaculoides
TTATTTTCAGAAACCAGTAGAATGAAAGCTAGGAAACTTTATAGGAGAAGTAGATTAAATGCCATGCAGTGAATTAGTTACCTTGCTTTACATTCTGGGTTCAGTTTCCAATGAGTCATCTTTTTCTTTCATCTCTCTACAAAAATGGCTTATTCAAATCTTTAGGCTTGAAACAGATTGTTCAAAACATCTAGACTGAGAGTACTAGATACCACCCTGAATGGTACACCAGTCCATCATAGGGTGAATCCCTAGATACCACTGGTACTCATTTTCAACTGAGTATACTTGAGCAACATGAAACGGAGTACCTTGTTCAAGGATACTATGTACTACCCAGTCAGAGAATTGAACCCACATCTTATCAATTATGAGCACAAAACCCTAATCATAAGTCCAAGCTCATTCAGAATTATTAAGATAAAACTCACTTGGAAGAGGATGCGTGGCGTTCAATCATGTAGGAGTGGCTGTGAAGGCGTAGGAGTGGCTGTGGGGTAAGTAGCTTGCTTACCAACCACATGGTTCTGGGTTTAGTTCCACTGCGTGGCACCTTGGGCATGTGTCTTCTACTATTGCTTCGGGCTGACCAAAGCCTTGTGAGTGGATTTGGTCGATGGAAACTGAAAGAAGCCCGTCGTTTATATGTATATATATGTATGTATGTGTATATGTTTGCATGTCTGTGTTTGTCCCCCCAACATCGCTTGACAACCGGTGCTGGTGTGTTTACGTCCCCGTAACTTAGCGGTTCAGCAAAAGAGACCGATAGAATAAGTATTATGCTTCCAAAGAATAAGTCCTGGGGTCGATTTGCTCGATCCCTAATTGCAATGGGAAGTAAATTTTATGCAGCTTATCATCTTTCTTGTAAAATTTTACATGAGAATACATACTTTGTTTTTATGTATCTTCTATTCCCTTTTGTCCTATAGATGTACAGGCACACAGACACACAGATTTAGGGAATGGAGTAGATAACAGCCAGGCTACAT
>NC_068983.1:103936129-103944225 GCF_001194135.2 Octopus bimaculoides
TTTTGGTCAAGGAGGAGAAAAAAGTATGAATGAAGAAAGCAAGATAGGATGGGCAAGAATTGTGGCAGCAATCAATTAAGGAGTGTATATTGCAGTGAGCATGTTTATGGTAAAAAGTAGCAGGGTTGGCATATGTACTTGTAAGTTTACAAAGGATGGAGGGGAGGTAGGAGTGGGGGGGGGGCAAGTGAACTAAGAGAAAAAAGATTTTTATAAATGGTAAGGTAAGATACAGTGACAAGTATGTAAAATTAGGGATTTAACTGTGGAGCCAATGATAAATTGCATGCTTTGATCCCTATTTTCCTTACCCATGCCAGCATGGAAAGCAGACATTAAACGATGATGATGATGATGATATATATTTATATATGTTAACACATCACATGTTTATGTTAATGTGCACCAGGGATAACCTTTCTGACTCTACTGAAATCTGACCAGATTTCTAACATATATTGTTAGTAATGCATCTGTATTATATTTCAAAAATATTGAATAGACAATAACTTGTCTGTCAAAATAATAGCAAAAGATCAATATTATTATATTATTAAAAATAGATCATCCATATTATATAGTTAACAACAAAACAAGATTATATAGCTAACAATAAATATATAAGACTATAATGTTAACAGCAGATCTATCAGGTCATGTTGCTAATAGCAGATCAACCTAATTATATTACTAAAAATAGACCTGTGGTTAAGTGGTTAAAGTATTCAGCTGAAGATCGTAAGGTTGTGAGTTCAATTACCGACAGTATGTTGTGTCCTTGAGCAAGACACTATATTTCATATTGCTCCAGTCCACTCAGCTGTACTTGTAATTCAAAGGGCTAGCCTTGTCACATTCTGTGTCATGCTGAATCACCTTGTAAACAACATTAAGGGTGGAATGCTCAGCCACTTACAAATTAATTTCATGAACAGACTTTTCTGTTGATTGGATTGGCTGGAATCCTCATCGTAACTGACAGAGTGCCAGTGTTTTTTTAGACCTCCTTGATCATGTTACTAACAAACTGACCTAACAGAGTATATGGCTAATATTGTAAAATTGTCAACAGCAGACGTACCAAATTATATTGCTTACAACTTATATATCAGACCATGTTATGAACATCAGGTTAACTGAACTATACTACTAACAATATATCTATCAGATTATACAAACAATAGATAATATTGTTAGCAACACTGCTTATTTTGTTTAGAACACAACTACCAAATTCTGTTATTAATAAAACATCTGCTAGGTTAGATTGCAAAAGATCTACCCAGTTACTGTGTTAACAACAGATGTAGAGAGCCTTAAATATATTCGTTAAATGTATTCCACTTCTTTCCTTCTAAACGAGGGGGGGGGATAATAAGTAATGTAAAAATATGTAAATCATTTAGCAGAGTGCTCCAAGGGAGGAATTGTACTTATCTTTAATTAGCAAAAGGTTAAGTGGATGAGGAGTAAATAGTTCTTTATATAAAATACATTTGATCTCTTATATCAACAGGTGTTTATTCTCACGGTAGATAAACAAAGGTAAATTAAACCAACCTACTCCAGTGACATAGGAACACATGATCTATCAGTCAATACTATTAAATAAATGAAATAATCGTCATGGTGGCTAAGTGGTAGACTACTGTAATTTCTTTAGTCTGTCTGTCTGAAAAATAGTTCACAGCTGAGTGATTACCATTAAAAAGGGCATTGAGCTGTGAAAACATCTGCTCTAGCATTACATGCAAATATTCAAAAATGTGTTTTTTTGTTTTTCAAAAGTAAATGACTGATGCTAGTGTGTAATAAAATCTCATTGTTATTTTTATTTATTTATTTTTTGCATCCAATATTTCATGCTAACAATATGTAGGATGGTCTTTTTGCTAAAACAAATATTTTTATAACTGGATGCTTTTCCTACAGCTAATCTCTCGACTGTGAAATAGGAGTGTTTAGGCAAATCATAGCAAACAGTTATGAGCCTTACTCAGGATTCTCACAAATAGCAGAAGCTTGTCTTCCTGACAAAATGGCCAGCAGAGTTGTGAATTGACAGAGTCATCCAAGCATCAGAGTAAACGCTTCTCTGATATTTAATTATGGCTCTTTACATTTTAAGTTCAAATCCTGTCGGGGTTGACTTTACCTTTTACCCTTCCAGGGTCAATAAAATTAGTACCAATCAAGTACTGATGTTGATTTAATAATCTTGTAATGTGTTCTCAGATGTGAATAGAAATACGTCAGCCTCACAGACATTGTACTTTTCCATTCAAAAATTAATTTCTTTCGTTAATAAAAATTTAATAATGTAGTTTTTGTTTCCCGGGCAAGGATACTAACCCCTACACAACATTGATTGTGCCACTAAAACTTTTACTCTCTTCTGTTTTATCACTTTTCCTAACGTTGAAGTTCTGTCATATTTTCTCTGTATAAGCCTCTCAAACATGTTTGAAATGAGGGATTCTGATGAAATACAGTTAGTCTAATACAGGGATCACCAAACTTTTTCGACCATTGATCCCCTTTAGCTACTTCTCCTTCCACATTAACCCCCTTTAGCCATTTCTCCTTCCACATCGACCACCTTCCTCACTTAAAATATCTTAATGCCCTACCCTACTGTACCATAGCTTAAATACGTACTGGGTGCTGATGCTGGCAATTAAAATGTTAGCTAAAGTATATATGTACAACAAATTAAGAAAATTCTATTGAAGATGACACTCATTTCACATTTAAAACTACATAGGCGCAGGAGTGGCTGTGTGGTAAGTAGCTTGCTTACCAACCACATGATTCCGGGTTCAATCCCACTGCGTGGCATCTTGGGCAAGTGTCTTCTACTGTAGCCTCGGGCCAACCAAAACCTTGTGAGTGGATTTGGTAGACGGAAACTGAAAGAAGCCTGTTGTATATATGGATATATATGTATAAGTATGTGTGTGTGTATGTGTCTGTGTTTGTCCCCCAACGTCGCTTGACAACCGATGCTGGTGTGTTTACGTCCCCGTAACTTAGCGGTTCGGCAAAAGAGACCGATAGAATAAGTACTAGGCTTACAAAGAATAAGTCCTGGGGTCGATTTGCTCGACTAAAGGAGGTGCTCCAGCATGGCCACAGTCAAATGACTGAAACAAGTAAAAGAGAGAGTATACAAGTATACAGTATTAAGCTTTCAATTTTTATGAAATTGTTTTCACAGTTAGAAAATGTAAAAAATGCATCTTATTGCTGGAATATTTTTTATTGAAACTGACAACATCAATATGAGGGATGAGCATGGCACTGACTAAGTAACTAAGTATTTGAAGCAGTTCATCTGGGTGAGCTGGTCTTTTGCATGCTGACCTATTTGACCCCTTGGCTATCATCGAACCCCAGTAATATGCTGCCGACCCCTAGAGGGTCCCTCGGACCCCCTTTGGCAACCCTTGGTCTAGTATGAAAATCAGAAAAATATAATTATAGCATAATTTGGCTGAAACTTGCAGATATGACATAAGGAGTGTTGATGTACATTGTGACTGTGGTTTTCATTGGTTGTTGTAGATTTTTACTTGTCAAATCATTTTCAACTACCCATGGATGATAAATACAGCTAAGTTGATTATACATGGGTGTTTTCATATATATTTACAAAATACTGATTCCTGGGTGTCAATTTCCTGTCGCAGAGCTTACTTAGTGTTCCAGCAGTCTCTGTAACTTGGAAGCTGTACAACAAACATAGAAAAAGTATTCCAAGAAATGCATTCATCTCCTTCATTGATGCAACGAAGGTGGAGGTACATATCTTCTAATTTCATGGCTCACCCTGACTCAAAAGGACTCTTCAGGAAAAAGTTGAAGAAAATACTTAACAGACTTTGCTTCTGAATTCAGATTTTGCAGAGATCACACAACAAAGGAAAACATTGATGCAATACTCAACATATGATAACTCCACTCCTGCTTAGAATCAATTTATTCTGATATCATTTAGATTGTTGACTATTGATTCTGATATCATTTAAATTGTTGATGTGGAGGCGCAATGGCCCAGTGGTTAGGGCAGCGGACTCACGGTCATAGGATCGCGGTTTCGATTCCCAGACCAGGCATTGTGAGTGTTTATTGAGCGAAAACACCTAAAGCTCCATGAGGCTCCGGCAGGGGATGGTGGCGAACCCTGCTATACTCTATCACCACAACTTTCTCTTACTTCCTGTTTCTGTTGTACCTGTAATTCAAAGGGTCAGCCTTGTCATACTGTGTCACGCTGAATATCCCTGAGAACTACGTTACAGGTACACGTGTCTGTGGAGTGCTCAGCCACTTGCACGTTAATTTCACGAGCAGGCTGTTCCGTTGATCGGATCAACTGGAACCCTCGATGTCGTAAGCAATGGAGTGCCAAATAAATTGTTGATACACATAACACTGAAATAACCACTCTAATTATTTTGTCAAAGTTTTACTTCTCTTTCTCTAATTAAACCATTAATAAATAAGTAAATTATAAATAAATCATTAATAAATAATGTCACCAAAGTGTAACTCACCACTTGAGGTATTTAACTGGTTGTGATGGCTAAAACAAACTGGAATACTAAAGAGAAACACTATTCTAGATTCACTGTGTCAATTATTTCTTACTAACACAAACTATACAAACTATACACTCACACACACAAATTGACATATTCACTCTCTCTCTCTCTCTCTCTCTCTCTCTCTCTCTATCTATCTATCTATCTATCTATCTATCTCCTTCTCTCTTTCTCTCTTTCGTTTTCTCTCTCTTCCTCTCATTGAAATGAATAAAAGATTTCTTCTCTAAATCTGTTTTGCCCTATGTTTACAGGTATGTATACAAGTCTTGTAGCTCTTGTAATCCAATCCAGTCCATCTTGTTTATTTTAACTTCTCTAAACACTTAAAGATCTGTATTGTACGACTGACATACTTCTACTGTGCTTTTTACACTTTTGCTGAAACCAACAATAGTATGTTATAAGTGGTTGCTCCAATTGCAAGAAGTAGCAGCCAAATCACGTTTAAAATTACATACTATTGTCTTGAAAAAGAGAAGGATACATTGATTAATGTACTCCAAGATGTTCTTGAAAAGACAAGATGGTCTAAGTTGGAATATCTTCGATCATTGACATACTCCATCAAAACTGATTGGGGCTAAGCAACTCAAACATCTTGACATACAAAGACAGGTATGACAGAAAAACTGGATATAACTTATCTTAATTTCCACATTGCACCAATACCATCAATAATCCTATAGTGAGAGTACATTCTGGTTCTAGATTAGGTTTGCTAGATCTTTGGGTTACTGAAATGAGTTTAATTTGCTGCCTTAGAACTATGAAGTTATTTCAGAAAGAACTAACTAAATATATTCAACAATGACAAATTCTAGCACTCATTTTCTGACTTTTAAATGTTGTAAATTTTTACACTCACAGGTTTTGAAAGCATTATAATTTTTTTATTTAGATATGAAAAGAAGCAGCACTAGTGTAATAAACATTATTGACCACACATACTTAACATACATGCTATGTACGTTTGCTGGTAGGCTGCAATTGGGTGTTGAAGCTCCTGAATGTCATGGACAGGTGGGACAACTCACCCCAAATGCCATTCAGGGGTGATGGACATCGTTGTTTTGCTATTTTTGTAGCTTATCAACATCACACACCTGAACCAAATCGGATGTGAATCATATGAACATTATAATTTTTTATAATTTTTTAAATTTGAAGGCAAAACTATAAATTTAACACAAATATTAGGGAACAACTACATAGTCATTCAACCTGCAGGAAATAGCAGATAAATTTCCCTAATATTTTGTGTGTGTGTGTGTGTGTGTGTGTGTGTGTGTGTGTGTGTGTGTGTGTGTATTTATGTAAGTATGTATGTATTTATATTTACTTTGTATTGTCAATAATCATTGGATAATAATTGTTTTAACACCCACTTTTCAATGGATTTTCTACAGTTTGATGCCCTTCTTATTACTAATACTTACCTGTTTCCAAGTAAGGTAATATTACCCTATGAGCAAACATGTTTTCGTAGAAAATTGCAAATGAAAAACACTCCTTGCACAATGGTAACATTGATTTACTAATATGATGTGATGTCAAAGCAAGGAGACAGTAACATACATATGTACACACACACACACACACACACACACACACACACACACACACACACACGTATACATATCATTATTATTTAAAACAGCTTGATTTGGTCCTGTGGGACTTAAAATTTTGTAGGCTTCTTACAGAAATCTAGCTCATCAGGTTCATTTAATTAAATGGAAAGATGCAGTAAGTCCAAGATGTCTACTGGAAACTGAACTGCTATTGGTCAAAGAAAATCCCATGGTGTTATTAAATTCACTCTCACACCACGATCAGATACTTGCCCTTGTCAGCCATGTATCTGATATCCTGCAACCCTTTTCAAAGTGCAGCCAGACAGCAAGGCACCACCAGCTTCCTGTCCAACCATGCAGTCCAAGAAATTTTCCTTTTTAACGCATTGGGTGTCACTGGAATGTCAAAACTTCTTACCACAGAGTCACACCTATGTCTGAAAATAAAAAAAAAAGGACAGCATGATAAATAGCTGAAATGTCTTTAGTTATAGATCTGCTTGATCAGGCTGTGGTGGTCACAGTTAGAAAGCCAACTTAATAATAAAATCACTCTAGCGAATACAATAGCTCATCATAAGGAATCAGAACAAGTGTGGGGAGCTGACAAGTGCTGTAGGGTTTTGCCAATAGAAATACAATTCTTTTAGGTGCATGGCTCAGTGGTTAGAACATCGGACTCACAATCATGAGGTAGTGAGTTTGAGTCCCAACTGAGCAGTATGTTGTGTTCTTGAGCAAGACACTTTATTTCATGTTGCTCCAGTTCACTCAGCTGTAGAAATGAGTTGCGACATCACTGGTACCAAGCTGTATTGGCCTTTGCTTTCCCTTGGATAACATCAGTGGTGTGGAGAAGGGAAGCTGATATGCATGAGTGACTGCTGGTCTTCCATAAAAACAACCTTGCCCAGACTTGTGCTTTGGAAAGGAACATTCTAGGTGCAATCCTATGGTCATTCATGACTGAAGAAGGTCTTTACATTGATTTACTAACATAGTCTTTAATTTCACCAAACTGAAAAGAATGGAAGTGATGTGGCTGGTTAGTTAAACAAACTGACCATCTGAATCATTTGTCATTTATAAGGTTTATAGAATACTGCACTCATCATCATCATCATCATCATCAGTATTGTCATCATTGTCATCAGCATGATGATGATGATCATTATTTTGACATTCATTTTTCCATGCTTGCATGGTTAGATGGAGCTTATTTGAGGTAGATTTTCCATAGCTGGGTGCCCTTCCTGTTGTCAACCCTTACTTGTTTCCCAGCAAGTTAATATTTCCTCATAGCCAGACATATCTTCACAGAATATTAAAAATGAATAACACTCATTTACACACACTCACACACACATACATGTATACGCGTACATAACCTGCTTGCATACAAACATACATACATATATGCATACATGCATATATACATACATACACACATACATACATACATGCATATATACATACATACATACATGCATGCATGCTTACATACAATTGTAACACACTACCTAAATACCAATCTTATTTCTTTACTACCCACAAGGGGCTATACGCAGAGGGGACAAACAAGGACAGACAAATGGATTAAGTCAATTATATTGACCCCAGTGCGTAACTGGTACTTATTTAATCAACCCCAAAAGGATGAAAGGCAAAGTCAACCTCGGCGGAATTTGAACTCAGAACGTAACGGCAGATGAAATACCGCTAAGCATTTCACCCAGCGTGCTAACGTTTCTGCCAGCTCGCCGCCCTTATACCAAATACCAATCCTCAGAAATTAGGCTTCACCTAAATACCAATCTTGAGAAATTAGGCTTCTTAAAACCAGAAAGGAGAAAGCTGATTCAAAGACTATAGATCCAATCCATCACTGAAACTGAAAAGTTCCAAAAACTTTCCA
>NC_068983.1:103944647-103947943 GCF_001194135.2 Octopus bimaculoides
TGTGTGTGTGTGTGTGTGTGTGTGTGTGTGTTCATTTTGAATTTAACCTATATTAGGTTACTGTGATAACCTTGTATTAGCATAAATTTTTGGATATATCTGTTTGATTAGTATTTTCTGCCATTTCTCTATATCTAAATATGCTGGCACAATTGAAACAGTCGTCTGTAATGTATAGTGTATCATCAATTAAAGATGTGGTTTTCTCCATTCTTGTTTATGCTATTATATACTCTAGATTTCTTGAAATTCTTTTAAGTGATATTTGGATTTATTTATATACGAGGAATTAACTTGACTGTTAATTCTACTTGAATTTATTGGTATCTGATTATTGTTTGATATAGTTGACCCAATTCACTTAACCACTAGATAGCTGCGTGGATTTATTAATCTCTTTTACTTCTTATTGTGTGTGTGTGTGTGTGTGTGTGTGTGTGTGTGTGTGTGTGTGTGTGTGTGTATTTATATATATTTTTATATAGTCAGATAGTATATTCCTAGTTATGACATATAAGTGATCAGAAAGTCTCCATGGAATAGGTGCAGGAGTGGCTGTGTGGTAAGTAACTTGCTTACCAACCACATGGTTCCAGGTTGAGTCTCACTGTGTGGCACTTTGGGTGAGTGTCTTCTACTATAGCCTCGGGCCAACCAAAGCCTTGTGAGTGGATTTGGTAGACAGAAACTAAAAGAAGACTGTTGTATATATGTATATATGTGTGTGTGTGTTTGTGTGTCTGTGTTTGTCCCCCCCCCCAACATCGCATGACAACCGATGCTGGTGTGTTTACGTCCCTGTAACTTAGCAGTTCGGCAAAAAGAGACCAATAGAATAAGTACTAGGCTTACAAAGAATAAGTCCTGGGGTCGATTTGCTCAACTAAAGGCAGTGCTCCAGCATGGCCACAGTTAAATGACTGAAACAAGTAAAAAGAGTAAAAAAAAGAGTATTGGATTCATATCTACTATTGCACATCCATTGCTACCTACTAGCAATACAGGAAACTAATCAGACAAGCTCACCAAAAGCACTTAGCCTCTTTAGTGCATGCATATATACTCTGGGTTTCTTTCAGCTTCCATTTACTATTAGATTTTAGACAGCCATCTTGTTCCCCCTTATCATTCAAGTAACATCAAGACTCATCATCATCATCGTCATCGTCGTTTAACATCTGCTTTCCATGCTGGCATGCGTTGGACAGTTTGACATGGAGCTGGCTAGCAGGGAGCTGTCCAGACTCCAATTGTCTGTTGTGACAAGATTTCTACAGTTGGATGCCCTTCCTAACACCAACCACTTAAGAGAGTGTGCTGGGTGCTTTTTACACGCCACTGGCTTGAGTACATTGACACAGCACCAGCCAGCAAGGGTGCTTGTTAAGTGGCACAGACACCTGAAAGAACAAGCCTGTATGTGTGGAAGACAGCGATTCTACTTAGCTTGATGTATCTTATCAAGTACAGAAAATCACCACATCTCCCAGTCAGTTGTCATTTCTTCAGTGAGTCCCAGCATCTCAAGATCCTTTCTCACCCGTTCATCCCACATTTCCTTAGGTCTATCCCTTCCACAGATACCCTCTACAATTAGATTTCAATACTTCTTTATGCAGCTGTTCTCATCCACATGCATCACATGACGAAACCAGCACAGTCTTCTCTCTTGCACACAACTGATGCCTCTTATACCCAGTTTTCCATTTACACTCTGTCATGCATGCACACTGACATTACCCATCCAGCAGAGCATGCTAGCTTCATTTCTTTCCAGCCTTTGTAAGTCCTCTGTAGTCAAGGCGCATGTTTTATTGCCATGTAACATAGCTGTACATACACAGGCATCATACAATCTGCCTTTCACTCTGAGGGGGAGGCCTTTTACTTACCAACAAAGGTAGAAGCTTTCTGAACTTCGCCTAGCCCATTCTTATCCTTGCAACTACACTTTCAGAACTCACTCCACCACTGCTAACTTGGTTTCCTAGGTAACAGAAGCTATCTACTACTTCTAATAATTCACCCAATCATTTGAGGAAATGTGTTTTTTAGTCTGTGTATTTTAAGTGCTTATTGTACCTGCACATTTACCACACAAAAAAATATGACTTTATTTTTATAAAAAGTAAAAAATACATGTGTAGGACAAAGAGACTTGAAGGTACCAAGAAAGGGACTTTTTCTATTAAGCGGTAGTGGACACAACCTTCCTTTTTTGCACAGCCAGCCAGTTTGATGTGGGAAAGAGAGAAAGAAACTAAGATTCATGATTTTTTTCAGTCCAGACAGAGATTTGTCTCTGAATTATTGTAAAAAAAGATGATTCCATTAAAAACATCCAAAGATATGTGTGTGTGTGTGTGTGTGTGTGTGTGTGTGTGCGTGCATGCATGTGTGAGAGTCTACTGACCATGAACTGATATGGTCCATCTGACCAGTTTCTCTCCATTATAAAATCATCATCATCATCATCATCATCATCATCATCATCATCATCATCATCATCATCATTAACAATCCGTTTTCCATGGGTTTGACGGTTTGACCGGAACAGTTAAACCGGACTGCTTCACCAGCAGGCTCCAGTCTGTTTTGGCTTGGTTTCTACAGCTGGATGCCCTTCCTAATGCCAACCACTCCACAGAGTGTATTGGGTGTCTTTTACATGTCACTGGCACAGGTGCCTTTTACAAGTCAGCAGTACGAGTACCTTTTTATATCTTGGCTAACTGAAGGCCAAGTTAAAGTACACATGTGCAGTTCAGGAGCTGAGCTGAGACCACATGTTAGTGAAGTAAATTGCTGAAACGTGATACTGACAGTGTTCATGATACTGACAGTGTTATTTGAAAGCTAGGACTAAGACATGACAAAAGGAGTGGTGTTGATTGTTGAAAGATCTATTTGCCTGATACTGAAAACTTTATCTTTCATGTCTTTGAAATAAATTAATATGATTTTTAAAAAATATATTTAAACGATATCAAAACTGGTTTTAGCATGGGGATCAAGTGGTTGCACATAATAAGAACAATAAAAGTTTGTTCAATTTAAATGATTGCAAAAAATCGCTGTATCAAAGGCAAAAAGACACCTGTGCTGTTTGACCTCAGTGACAGCTGCTCATGTGCAGAAACTTGTTAAAGCCTTCTATTAGATGGATTTATATGCAGGTGGTAGATGTCACAAAGAAACTAACAGTAAAATAAATGTACTCACAGTATCTTTTAACACACACACACACACACACACACACACACACACACACACACACACACACACACACACACACA
>NC_068983.1:103948522-103949364 GCF_001194135.2 Octopus bimaculoides
CATCTGCATATATGTATGAACATATGCATATATATTTAAATATACAGGGTGTCCCAAAAGTCAGTGATGAGTGTTAATTTTTAATAACTACTTAACTCTACAAATAAATGCAAGAAATTTTGATACAATATAAAGGACATAATGGAAATTAATATGCACAAGTCAAATTTTGCAACACCACTACATCACATATGAAAAAGGACATCGCTAAAATAGCTGCCATTTTCAGCTTCACATGCCCGTGCTCTTACCAAAACTTGCACCATAACACCCTCAAGAGTTTCAGACCCCACTTTTCTGATTTCTCTGTTGATGTTCTCCTTCAGTTGCACCAGGGTCTCCGATTTGTTGACATAAATCCCACAAGTTTAAATCTGGGCTAGTGAAAACTGAGGAACATGAAAGGCAATTGACATTGCCGTAGCAGGAGATTATTCTCTCTCTAAAGCACTACCATAGCAACTACATTGTTTCTCTTGCGGTATGAGCAGTTGCCCCATCTTGCTGGAACCACATTTGAGGTTTACTTTGAATGGCTTGACTAGCCTGGATTTTTTCTTGTGGGGATACCTGAAAGAGAGGGTTTATGTCAACAAATATTAATTTCCATTATATCATTTATATTGTATCAAAATTTCATGCATGTATTTGTAAAGTTAAGGAAGTTATTAGAAACTGAAACCAAATCAGTAACGTTTGGGACATCCTGTATCATCATCATCATCATCATCGTTTAACGTCCGCTTTCCATGCTAGCATGGGTTGGGCAATTTGACTGAGGACTGGTGAAACCGGATGGCAACACCAGGCTCCAGTCTAATTTGGCAGAGTTTCTACAGCTG
>NC_068983.1:103951580-103954080 GCF_001194135.2 Octopus bimaculoides
TAAAACGAATGGTTTACACTTGGTAGCTTACTGGTAAAGCACAGTCACTTTCACAGTGATCATTATGTATATGCCAAAGGAAAAATGGAAGATGGAATATATGAGAATTTATTATTAATCACGACAATTGTTTCGACACATCTAGCATCGATCCCTCATGGGTAGAACACTCAACAACTGGTTCAGGAGCAGCCAGTGGTGCAGATGTATCTCGCTGGGTCATAAATAGATGCAACTTGTTAAAATAAGAGTGTACTCATGATCACAAAGTGAGTTAACGAGAAACTACATTGCGGAACTGTTATTTTAACAAGTTGTATCTATTTATCACTCAACAAGATACATCTGCACCACTGGATGCTCCTGAACCAGTTGTTGAGTGTCCCACCTATGAGGGATTGATACTAGATGTGTCAAAACAATTGTTGTGATTAATAATAAATTCTCGTATATTCCATCTTCCATCTTTCATTTGCCACACACACACGCGCGCGCATGTGAGTACGTGTGTGTATGACCAGACTACCTGGCATTGCTTTGAAAAAAATACAAATCAGTATGTGATCAATTTCTTGGCTGGTAAGGAAAATATAAACATTGATTATGTATCATGAATAAAGTGTAGTATGTTACCTACTGACTTGAGTTCAATCACTGAGTCAGTTAATACATATATATAATTATGTATGAAGGTGCATGGCTTAGAGGTTAAGGCGTTGCACTCACAATTGCCAGGTCATGGTTTCGATTACCAGACTGGGCTTTGTATTGTGTACTTGAGCAAAACACTTCACTTCACATATCATCATCTGACATGTGTCACATTGTGCACCTGTACAGGTAATGTTGTTTTGATGGAGGGAGCGATCTTATGTGAACATAAACATTTGATTGCTGTGAACCAGGGGGTCATCAAACTGTTTTCACAACAGGCCAGATAACTGAATGACAAGCATGGGCTACATAACCATTTTGTTCAATACAGTGAATACATAAAAAAATAAAGACAACCAGCATATTTATGCATCAAAATGTTATTAAAGAAGGCAACGTTAGCAATAAGATAGCTATATCACACCCAGTGTGCAAATATCTGAATCTCACAAACTAAGCAGCAAAAAAGGTTCATGAGATTTGTGAAACTGGTGTTTAGCTTTGAAGATATCATCAATATTTGCTTTGAAATTGCTGCATCCAACGAAGAGAATTGCTTTCAAATAAATGTTCATTGGTCAACTTCATTCAATGTGCTGACTTCATATACTTCCTTATTGAAAATGTTTGCTCACAGACATAAGTTGTTCCAAACACTGATGCCATGCCAGAGGCAAATGAACTCTCATTGCAGGTACTTACACAAAAGGTACAGTGTGGTGATCGGGATGAAATGCGGATGTATCTTTAAGACCTAAAAATGAAAGTTCAATTCACAAAATGGTGTTACATCTATTCTTGAAGGCTTCATTCAGAATGGTGACTGTCTTTTGGATGAGAAGGGCATAATTCTCCTCAATTTTCTGAAATATTGCTGTCTTATGAACAGCAAGAGAGACATTGAGACACTCAAAAAGCTTAGAGAAATGATTAGGAGGAAGAGACCAAACTAGAGTCTGAAAATGACTTGTATTGACCATGACTGTGCACATCTTTGGTTACAAATTAGAGAATTGGAAAACTGAGCTGGTCAGTAGCCCACCATTCACTGAGCAACCAGGATTTGATGCCCTTGGACTCACACCTGTTTGGCCCAATGAAGACCGTCTTTGGGGACAATCATTTACTGACACAGATAAGGTGAAAATGGTTGTGAAGAAGTAGGCACACTCTTGAACTTTTTCAAAGAGAGCTTGACAATTTGAAAACACTTGCTCAAGACATCACAAAGAGAGAGTGAACCCAAAACTACATGGGTGGGAAGTGTGAACTTCTTAACCACACAGCCTGTGTCAATAGCCATGCCTATTCAAACACACACACACACACACACACACACACACACAACAGAGGAGCATGTATTTAAATGCTTTTTGAAATAAACATACATTTCCATTTTATAAAATGCTGTGCAAGAACTCAATTCTGAGAGTACTGCTTCTTATAATAGAAACAGTTGTAGGCTAATGAAGTTGATAACATGAGTCCTTTCTCTTATTATTATTAATTAATATTATACTCTGTACTTGCCTAATACTTTACTCTAAAGCATATGTATATCGAGTTCTAACTACTGGTTATTAGTATCTTCCATATCTAAGCAAAATCATGATATATATATGTTTATGTGTGTGCATGTGAGTATAAAATCATTCTCTCTCAAAAGGCTTAAAATATTAAGTCTAAATACTTATGGAGAAAATATATACACAGAGAAACATTAATCTTACATCCAACAACTAATGCAACAGAATTAACACAGAAATATTCAGTCCCAACAGAGTTATGTTTAAAAGAACAACAAATAAGTGTAAGGGATGCTTACAAATTACTAATATACTTTAAT
>NC_068983.1:103955406-103956299 GCF_001194135.2 Octopus bimaculoides
TTATATATATGTATTTCTTTTCTCTTTCTTTACTTGTGTACATGTGTGCATAGATTTTAGCAGCTATAACTTTAATATAAATTAGAGCTCATATCATCTTGACATCAGCTATACCTTCTAAGCAAAGAGCAAGCAATTATATTCATCGTTCATTGACCAAAGAGTACCACACTTTGTAGACTGTTAGTTAATAAAAAGATTAGATGCAAATGTGTGGTTTGTGAAAGCCATACAAGTCATACATATACAAGCTTACTGTCAACAAAGCAGGGGGTGAGTAATGATTTCAGTGAGGAATTTTAGTATGCAATAGATGGTTATTATGGCTCAGTTCTCAGCCCTCGTCTGCTTATTAAAAGTTCTCAAAGCCATAAAATCAAGTTCAAGAATAGCTATCTACTGGAACTCTTGTATGCCAACAATCAAGTTCTCATAACTAAATCAAAGAATTAGAGGAAAAGTTTCCTATGTAGCAGTCTCGTGGAATAGGCAGTCTAAAGATCAACTTAGTGACACATTATTTTACACATTATTGTAGATGTAGGAGTGGCTGTGTGGTAAGTAGCTTGCTTACCAACCACATGGTTCCGGGTTCAGTCCCACTGCGTGGCACCTTGGGCAAGTGTCTTCTACTATAGCCTCAGGCCGAACAAAGCCTTGTGAGTAGATTTGGTAGACGGAAACTGTATATATATGTATATGTATGTGTGTATGTGTTTGTGTGTCTGTGTTTGTCCCCCCAACATCGCTTGACAAGTGATGTTGGTGTGTTTACGTCCCCGTAAATTAGCGGTTCGGCAAAAGAGACCGATAGAATAATTACTAGGCTTCCAAAGAATAAGTCCTGGGGTCGATTTGCTCGACTAAAAGGTGGTGCTACAGCATGGCCACAG
>NC_068983.1:103956495-103958377 GCF_001194135.2 Octopus bimaculoides
AACAATAGAATGTGAGGTGGCCCTGAAAAAGCTTTTTTATTGTTCTCACAATTGTAACAATGTCTTAGGTAGTCATGTAAGGATGTGTAAAACGTTTGTAAGTGAATACGGGCAACACACTCCCGCCCATATTGAGAACAGTATCTTCGATTTCAAGCAGCGCTCTGTTGTAAATGAGGTCACTGTACTCGACGTTGATTGATGGATTTAGCAAGTGAACCTGATGCAGGAAATCTTCAGACATGTAATTTTTTTAGGTCAGCCATAAAGAGGCGGGATCACCCAAGTCGCACCATAGGAGTAGAATAGCTAAACGTGATCTTAGTCTTTTAGGGGATTTTAACAAAACGCCCTCCGCCATAGTGGCGGCCCATTGTGAATCGTCCTCCAAAAGCCCACGCCTGAAGCAGGCTTCGTGTAAAGTGTCACATAATTCACCGTCAACAGTTGTTATGTCTTGAAAGCTTTATGGGCCGACAACGTCATGAAGGAGAAGGCGAAGGTGAAAACACTCATGCTGGTTGGGAGGTAATGTACACTCTTCCTAGACAACTGTTAAACTTGACACCGGGATGTTCTTGAACATCCTGACTTGACTTCCTATGCACCCAAGTGTTCTTTGACCACACATAGTAGGACGGAACCTGAGGGTATAAAAGTGTTTTGGCAAATGTGTCAATTTGGCAAAGCCTAAAAAAAACAGTCAAAGTTGTTTGTTTTGGATTGGCTGCCAATTGAGCAGCAGTCTGTTCACGACCTGCCAAGTACTGCGACACCTCGTCCATGCTATTGTCCTTTTGAAGGCCGAACATGGCAGCGTCTGAACCCTTGTTAACATATTTACATATGTAGTTAATTGATTTTACTGAATGACAGAACTCCACATTTATATGAGCGTTGAAAATTGTCATCAGTAATGGACAGTATGGGACCACCCATCTATTATCAACTTGATGACCCTGTAAGGTTAGAGTGAATCCCCCATTCTCAGGCCGCCTTCGTCTGTACAGTTGATATCCATCACCAGCGGTCTGGGTCTCGTCCACGAAACTCTTTGGGTATCGTTTAGTGCACACATGGTCTTTGTGGCATGAGGAGAAATTTTGAAAACCGGGACCGCACAGACCATGCACCATGTGTGCCTTGACAATGTCATACAGCTGTCGGTCAACAGTGGGGTTTGGGATTTCTGCTTTGATGGATTCATCTATAAGTATAGGGTCTATTTTGGTGACCAACCAAACCAAAATGTGTGCGTGTGGCAACCCTCTCTTTTGCCACTCAACAGTATACATGTGACACTTAACAGGGCCAAACACCTGCCCTTTTTTGATTAAATCAATTAGCGTAGTCAGCTTCTGCTTGAAAACCCTGGCAATAAGATCATGCCGATGGAAGTACTGCTGGTGTGGGAGAAGTTCCCGTGTTACCTCAACCCACTTGGGGTTACATGTAAACGTGATGAATAAATCAGGGCGTCCATAGTGCCGAACGAAAGTCATAGCATGTTGTGTTTGCTCGTGCATGTATTGTGTCCCCTCTGTATATGTTGAGGGGAGAATGCACATTTTGCCGATGTTCCTTGGGTCAGCGTCATTATTGATGCCATCACGCAAATGGATGTAGGAGTCTGATCGCAGCTTCTTCTAAGTGACAGGTATTTGAATGTATCTGTGTATTTGTATGTAAGTATATAGGTGGCATTTCATGTGCGGAATAAAAGGTGAAAGTTGTTATAGAAAGAGGAAATGACATTGTGTTACAGGGGAAAATATTTATTTGACTCTCACTCTTTTTCTTTCGTTTCTCTGTTAGGGTTTAGTTCCCGCCAATTAGAATGAGGTCATTGGTAACCATAGGTACATATATATGTGTGTATTTA
>NC_068983.1:103958587-103961480 GCF_001194135.2 Octopus bimaculoides
ATCGAAATGTGATTGTTTCAGTTTTGATAGTTTTCTTTTTCTCCTTCCTTTCTTTTTGTATTTGTTGTTGTATTTTCGTAAAGGTTCATAAGAGAAAGTAGGACATAAGAGAAAGTAGGACATAAGAGGAAGTAGGAGTTGAAAGGATTTGTATTAGAAAGAGGAAATTAGATTTTATTAGGGAGAAAATGTTTACTCCTGTAGTTTTACGGATTTTATTCATTATTAGGAAATTTTTGGAGTGAAAAAATGACACAGTGACCTAACTTATTGTATTTAGAATATTAATTGCGATTGTTTAATCGAAGAAATTTTGAATTGTGTAAATGTATGAATTTTAAACATACACACACACAGAGTAGATTTGCCTTTTATAGTATAGATAATTTTGGATAGCACTGAATCACCTACTTTACCCACACCACACCATCTTTATTACTCTCTAATTCTCCCTCTCTCATTAATTCCTGACACTTCTTTCTCTTCACTTTCTGTTATTCCTCTCCTCAATATTGTCTTATCTATTACTTTCTCCCCCTAACACCCTCTCACAACTATCAACTTGTTCCTTCTCTTGTATTTTTAACTCCTCTCAATATCTCACCTAAGGCCACCATACTCTTTCCTATTCTGCCTCACAGTCATGAAAGCCCTTTGGTTTTGTGAGTTTTAAGCTAATCTCAAAAGTGCTAGTATCAAGATAAAATTTACACTTTGTAAAGTGCTTAGCAAACTGAGCAGGGTTGTGAGGACTCTTTAGACATGCCAAGTGAGATTAGATGCCCCTCACACTTAAGTCATTTAACTTCTTCCTGAATAATGTACTCCCACTTTAGCTACTGGTAATTTCATGGTCATTTCTAAATCACCATTACCACTTGTCAATTAACTCCAAAATTGTTGATGCCCACATGCCTAGCTAGGTTGGCAGCAATACTTTGAATTTCTACACTCTGTATGTTGGTAACCCAGTATCATTGACAAATAGACCACTTCATCAGTGTCTCCTCAAGATTTGTATCTTTTCAAACTTTCCTTCACTTCCTTTCATTAACATTGTTTCAAAGAGTTTGTCTTTACTTTTGTAAAGCTGTTTGTCTCAAGCTGTTTGCTTTTAAACTTCATTCTACTTTTCACAAATTTTTGCCATTGAATCAACAGGTGTGGTTGTGTGGAAAGAAGTTTGCTTCCTTACTACATGGTTCCCAGTTCAGTCCCACTGCATGGCACCCTGAGCAAGTGTCCCCTACTATAGCTTCAGGCTGACCAAAGCCTTGTGAGTGGATTTGGTAGACGGAAACTGAAAGAAGCTCATCATATATATGTATATATCTGTGTGTGTGTCTTTGAGTCTGTGTTTCTCCCTGCCCCACCACCACCACCACCACCATCGCCACTTGACAACCGATGCTGGTGTGTTTACATCCCTGTAACTTAGCAGTTTGGCAAAAGAGACCAATAGAATAAGTGCTAAGCTTAGAAAAAAAAAGTACTGGGATCAATTTGTTCAACTAAATCCCTTCAAGATGGTGCTCAAGCATAGTCATAGTCAAATGACTGAAACAAATAAAAGAATAAAAGAATATAATTTTCTTATCACTTCCATTTAGCTTCTGATTCATATATAATAAATATAATAATGAACCCATTGTATAGTGCTCAGTTGCATTACAACTCATCAGAAAAGGTAACCAAAATTGCATGAACAGTCCATAGAATATGCACAGGGAGTGATTAGTGAATAAGTTGTTAAAAAACAAAAACAAGGGTAGAGGCATCAGGTGTACTGTTAGCAAATTTCAGGAAGCATAGAAGTTTTGAGGGATAGAAGTTTTGACAGCTTAAGCAATTCTGAGTGTGAAAAAATGTTTCCAAAAGTCATGGGTATTGTGTTATTTTTTTGATTTTAGAAGTATGTCCACAAGTGTTAGATATATGGAATTCAAAAAGGTGCCCAAGGCTGTTGTTGGAAAGATGGTGGATAAGGGCTGCATACTTCTTTAGATTATTCTCTCCTTGCACCCATGGGTGTATAACACACAAACCTGAATGATGCAAAACCACTGACATATCTACAAAAAATATGGAGCAACACACTTATTTTGTGATGTGGTGCATGTTTGAATTTGGTGGTCATTGTTATATCATGCATTGTGATATCATTCTGGATCTACAGCTTGGCAAGTTTGCTTCCCAACCTTATGGTTCTTGGTTCTGTCCTACTGTGTGGTACCTTGGGTACGTGTTTCCTACTATAGCCTCAGGCTGGGCAAGTGTCCTCTACTATAGCCTCAGGCTGAGCAACTGTCTTCTCCTGTAGCCTTGTGAGTGGATTTGGTAGACGGAAACTAAAAGAAACCTGTCAGGTGTGTGTGTGTGTGTGTGTGTGTGTGTGTGTGTGTGTGTGTGTGTGTGTGTGTGTGTGTGTGTGTGTGTGTGTCTTTCTGTCTGTGTCTGTCCTTCAACCACCACTTGACAATCAGTGTTAGTGTGTTTATGTTTTCATAGCTTAGTAGCTCAGCAAAAGAGACCAATAGAATAAGTATCAGGCTTAACAAAATTAAGTGCTGGGTCAGTTCATTCAACTAAAAATTCTTCAAGGCAGTGCCTCAGCATGGCTGCAGTCTAATGACTGAAACAAGTAAAAGATAAAAGATAAAAGATGAATAAGCATAGGAACTTTGACTTAATTTAATCTTTATTTCTGGATATATTTTTAGATTTGAAAACAAATTACAGCCAGGTTTATCAAGATGTAGCAAAAATAGGATTATTATAAAGAGACGCAAGCACGGCTTATGGTAAGAAGATTGCTTCCTAACCACCTGGTGTCAAGTTCAGTGGTATCTTGGGCAAGTGTCTTCTACCATAGCTTTGCACCAACCAAAGCCTT
>NC_068983.1:103962315-103963078 GCF_001194135.2 Octopus bimaculoides
TATATATATATGTATGTATGTATGTATGTATGTATGTATGTGTGTTTGAGAGTGTGTGTGCATGTGTGTGTATGTGTTTCTGTTTCCTTGTCTTGACATCACATGATAGTTGTAAATGTGTGCCACTGTCATACAAGCAGTGTCATTCATTACCCATGTTCTATGAAAACATGTCTGGCGAGGGGAAAATATGGCCTTGCTTGGAAACAGGTGAGGCTTGGGGACAAGAACGGCATCCAGCCATAGAAAAATCTGCCTCAAATAAACTCTTTCTAAACCATGTAAGTATGGAAAAGTGGATGTTAAGTGATGATAATGGACAACAATGAAAAAAACCAGTGATGGGGGCATAAAATTGAATAATAAACAGGATGTGCTCTGGTGAAATATTTGCTCACCTTCAGTGTTTGGTTTTTGTCATTCATCCATTGTCCTGCTATTTTCCCCTTACATATCTTGATACAGTGGAGGCACAATGGCCCAGTGGTTAGGGGAGCGGACTCACGGTCATAAGATCACAGTTTCAATTCCCAGACCGGGCGTTGTGAATGTTTATTGAACGAAAACGCCTAAAGCTCCACGTGGCTCTGGCAGGGGATGGTGGCGAACCCTGCTGTACTCTTTCACCACAACTTTCTCTCACTCTTACTTCCTGTTTCTGTTGTGCCTGTAATTCGATGGGTCAGCCTTGTCACACTGTGTCACGCTGAATATCCCCGAGAACTACGTTAAGGGTACACGTGTCTGTGGAGTGCTCAGCCAC
>NC_068983.1:103963088-103964850 GCF_001194135.2 Octopus bimaculoides
GGTCAGCCTTGTCACACTGTGTCACGCTGAATATCCCCGAGAACTACGTTAAGGGTACACGTGTCTGTGGAGTGCTCAGCCACTTGCACGTTAATTTCACGAGCAGGCTGTTCCGTTGCTCAGATCAACTGGAACCCTCGACGTTGTAAGCGACGGAGTGCCAACAATCTTGATACAATTGCCTGTGGGACGTGCAGTACAACCTCAGAATAACTACTGCACTATTTCATAACAGTGGGGGAGAAATTAGTCTCTCGTTATGATCTGTGATTATATTAGTATGTGACCTGAATATTTCTGATGAATTTATGATCTTTGGTAGGTGTGCCATGCTCAAATAACACATCTAGAATATATATATGTCTCTACAAAACTGCAATTCACATATGAAAACAGAAATAAACATTGACAGTCACTCTTAACTCATATTTCATCTAGTTTATCTAATATCCAGCTTAATGGGGTACGTTTTCAGTAGGGTTCACCGTATATGCATTCATATATATTTTTGTTAAGTTAGTTTACACATGCAATCCTCCTCCTCCTACTCCTCATCCACATTAATCCTCCTTCTGTCCCCCTCCTCTGTTCTTCTTCCTCCTCCTCCTCCTCACTACCACTACTACCACCACTAGCATTTCTCATTCCTTTTATTCATGCTGGCATGGGTTTGATGGGTCATTATAGTCAATATCATCTTGTACATGCAGACACACACAGACAGGCAGAGAGCAACAGAGAAAACCAAGTCAGCGTTGCTCTTTTCTCTATTGTTTACTGTGGATTGACTCTATTTTTATCATGGAAACATGTGGGGATTTGTAACAGAAAGGGCTCCTGGTCATAGAAAACTCTGCCCCAACATACTATATATATATATATATATATATATATATATACATACATATATATACATACATATATATACACATACACACACAGGCATACACACACATGATTATCATCATCATCATCATCATCATCATCATCATTTAATGTCTGTTTTCCATGCTGGCATGGGTTAGGCGGTTTGCTTAAAAATTGGTAATCTGGGAAGCTGCACCAGGTTCTAATCTGATTTGGCATGGTTTCTACAGCTGGATGTCCTGCCTAATGCCAACCACTTAATTCTTTCTACTATAGGCACAAGGCCTGTAATTTTTTGAGAAGATGCTAGTTGAATTACATCGATCCCAGTGCATGGTTGGTACTTATTTTAATGATCCTGAAAGGATGAAAGACAAAGCCAACCTTGCTGGAATTTGAATTCAGAAGGTGTAAAAACAGATGAATTATGACTAAGCACTTTGTCTGGCATGCTAACAATATATATATATATATACATATGTATTATAATGGAGTAATTACTATGAAGCACTGTGTAGACTATATTATATAAAGAATTGTGGGTAAGGCCAGAACAATGCGAAATAAATGCAAGGCAAATCACAAGAAAACAAATATATGAATTAATGCAGAATTACCTTGCATTCAATATTTCGGGGCTATGACCCCATTTTCAAGAAATTAATGAATGTTGGCGATGTGCAGCAACATTTGTTAAATTTCTTGAAAATAAGGTTATAACCCCGAAATATTGAATGCAAGGTAAGTCTACATTAATTCATATATTTGTTTTCTTGTGCTTTGCCTTGCATTTATTTCACATTATTCTGGCCTTACCCACGATCCTTTATACAATATATATATATATATGTATCATCATCATCATATATATATATATATATATATATATATATAT
>NC_068983.1:103968499-103969098 GCF_001194135.2 Octopus bimaculoides
ATATATATATATGTATGTACGTTTGCATGTGTGGTTGGATGAATGGATATGATATATATAAAAAATGTAATTCAAAATTCTTGCAGCATTCTGGTTGCACAGCATGATATCATTGCACCCATCATAGGAAAAGAGTCTTTTGGATTGTGGGGAATGAAAGATGTAATGGGTGAAGAGGAGTGCAATGAATGGGTGGGGGTGCAATCATATATAGAGGAACTAAAAAAGAACAGAAAAAGAAGTAAGGACCTCAAATCTATATAGTGAATCAATGAAGATTTGTATGTTTAAACCTATGCCCAATCAAAACTAAATGTTGGTCTATAGATATACAAGTGTGCGTGTGTGTGTGTGTGTGTGTGCGTGTGTGTGCGTGTGTGTGTGCGTGTGTGTGTGAGCATGTGTGGGCACGCACATGTGTGTGTGTGTAATATGAGAGAAAGAAAAAGAAAATGGAATTCACAGGATTCTTTATTAATTGCTACAATCGTTTTGACCCATCGTGCATCAGTGCCTCATACAAACAGTTGTGGTGCAACATTGGTGCAGATATGTCTCATTAGGTGACTTGCCAAATTTAGAATTATTATTTATATATA
>NC_068983.1:103969222-103981065 GCF_001194135.2 Octopus bimaculoides
ATATATATATATATATATATATATATATATACGTGTGTGTGTGTGTGTGTGTCATGCAATGCATCTTGTGGAATCTACATTTTGCTCAAAAATTTAATTTTACAGCATGATTTCTACAAATGGATGCCTGTCCTCTCACCTTCACTTTACAAAATGTCCAGGAGAATGTTCTGAAGCCACTAGCATTAGGAACAGTTTTGTGTATGGAAGGGTTAGAATGTTCCTTCTACTGCATATCAGTTTTTATTTGGAGGTGTCACCTTCCTTGTTTACATCTGACATCTTGGATATGAAACATAGTGAAAAAAATTAGTACTGGCTATAATTTATATTGAAAATCTATAAAGATAACCTTAACACATAATTGAAGTGCACTGCTAACAAAGTCGTATATAGTATTGACTTATAAAAACGTGTAATATACTTTGTAGCATACTATGGTTGCATAATGAAATACCATGTGTCTACAAGTCATTAATATTTCTAGATGACTATCCAGCACCATTCTTCACATTCTTTCAACTTCTCATGCCATACTATTTTGTATGGCCTTTCATCTGACTATACCATGCACCACTCTCCTTTATCTTGCAACATCACATGCCATAGTTATTTGCTTTCTGGCATATGCAACATAGAAAAAAAATCAGCCGGCTATGTTAATGTGGATATCTTATCACACAAGAGAGATACAAGAGGAATTACAACATGAGAGTGGTTATGACACAAGAGACGTCGTGCGATGTGGGAAGATCAAAAAGTTCACTCTTCTTTGTATTAGTTCTTAATAGTAGTTATTGTCCTTTGAGATGGTTGCCTGAAATACAGATTGTGAAGTCTACAATCATGCTTTCGTGGTCTTTCACTATGTAGCTGGAAATGAGAAGTGAATGAGAACTGAACCTATTTATTAGGAGATACATCCATTCCAGAAGACAAGACGTTGAAGTCAATTCTGAAATCAACTCAGTCAGTGGAGATATGTAAAAGTTGTTGGTAGTGATAGAGAAGTTAGGACATCACAGGCAGAGAGTTGTGTTATTAAAAAAAACCAGTTGTAGGAATGAGTGGTTATGTTATAAGACTGGAGTTGTGAGATGGACAGAAGGTACACTAACCAATGATTATACTGCTTACTAAAAAACTCTGTCATCATTGCAAGACAAGTTTCAAAGTACCTAATTGGAAAGTATTCAACCAAATGGTTTCTGGCTAGAAAACATTTATACACCCAGAAAAATATTAAATTGTGGAGAATCATGCTGTGCAAGATCAAACAATCAAAACAAGATGCAGTAAGAACATAGATGTATGGTGAAAAAGAAGGGCTGACTGTGCATAGAGGTTGTGCATGCTTGCATAGAGGATAATAGTATTTCCCAACCTATTTTCACTCAGGTCCCTCTATAACTTTCCAGAAAAATATATACCCCACTGGTGGTTGGAAAAAAAAACAACTTTATTTTTAATATTTTATCACAATTATTTAATACAATAACTCTTTTAAGTACTGAGTACAAAAAGATGGACATTATTGACTAAGAAAATGTGAATCTCTTTAATGAGAACCTTGTGCCTGGCGACTATGGCAGATTTCCTTGATTTGAGAAGTCAATTTTGTAAGCTTCAGCCATAGTATTAGAATAGTGCTAAACTGTAACAAACAGTCTTCACACAGTATGATTTGCAGGAGGGATTGGTTTGTCAAGGCTGGGTATAGGTGTATAGGTGTAGTATGTTTGCTGTGACAAAAGGATTTTCACAATTCCATGTCCCCCTAAGAAAACAAGAAAAACAATTTTGCCCCACCACAATTTTCCTAGGCCTCACTTGTGTAACATATGCCCCACATTGGGAATCACAGAAGTGGAGATATGACATAGTTGCTACAAATATACACATGCAAATCTTTAAAAAATATGGATTTGGCCACAACAGAATACATCCTTGAAAATAACCAGGTAAAGGTATTATTATGAGATGTGAAACTTCAAATAGATAAACAAATAAAAAAAGAAATTGTATTTGACATTGAGGAAACAGTGCATTGCTTAATTGAGATTGCTTATCGATTCATCATAAGAGTGGTAGATAAAGAACATGAGAAAATAAAAATACCAGGACCTAAAATATGAGTTTCAAAGAATCTGGAATTGCCATAAAGTTATCATCATCCAGATTGTTATAGGAGTCTTAGAACAGTTACAAGAAGTTTGAATGGTTGGTTGAGGATGTTGGCTATTGAGATGAATTTCATGACTCAATAAAAAGCTTGTTTACTCAGCACAACAAAAACTATGGAAAAAAAAAGTGCGAGAAACCTAAGGTTATTGGATGCAACTTGATAACTAGCAATCTAATATCAGTAGAACAATGAAATATTGAGTAAATGAAGATAATATTTTGTTGAGTTGAAAAAGTTTTGCAATATTTTGCTAACTTATTTGCTTTATTTAAGTTACAACAAAAGCAACCTAGATTTCAAAGTTGGGGCCTTTGTAGTGCACCTTCAGAAGCCACCTTTCTGCCAGTTCTGCATGGTGACTTCACAAGTGCTCGTGACATAAAAAATGAAAAAAGCACTGAGGCTACACTTGAGTTGATGATGATGATGATGATGATGATGGTGATGGTGGTGATGATGACAACAATGACAAGGATAACAATGATGACAAGAATGACAACAACAATGATGATGATGATGATGATGATGATGATGTTGATGGTGAAATCTTCTGTGCAAGACTTTTAGGAACAGTTATTTATATTCCCTTTTCTCAACTTCTCTTCTATGTCATCTGAATTGTGGGGTGACCCATAAAGTGTAAGTATACCTACACTGCACCTGCTCTTCTGATTTAGTTTGATTTGAATTGTAATTTGCCAAGTATATTTGAGTTAATTTAATTACAATCTCAATCAACTTTGCAAACTCTCAAAGAAATATTAATCCACAGATTTACCATAGTAAGTATGCTTTCAATACAACTGTTTTTTGAGTTAATTTAATTAACAAAAATAACAACCAGTAGTAATACAATTTTTAATTGGTGTGAACTTAGATTTAGTATTTCAGTTTGATATTAGTTTTAGTTTTTCACTTTAAACTAGGAAGCACTATTTAAAATAATAACTTCAACAATAATGTGCATGTTTTGTTATCTTTGTGGTTGAGAAGCTTGCTTGCCAACCATGTGGACTTGGGTTCAGTTCCACAACATGGCATCTTGGGCAAGTGCCTTCTACATGATGTGTTATTCACTTTGTCTAATATCAGAGATGATGAGTTCTCATCCAAGCATGTTGCTGGCTGCAAGTACACACCATTGAAAAATCCCAAAATGGTCCAAAATGCATTTGGTGATTTCACTGCTGGTATGAATTTTCATCTCGTTCTGATGTTTAATTTATTGTGTTTTTAGCATATAAAATAATGTTATCTCAGGACAAATACTGCAGTAACTGGCCAATCAATAGTGTGTACACATTGAGTATGATACATAGATGGCTATTTTAATTACGTACTGTCTCAGTTGCATATACTGGACTATATATTTCTGTCAAGTATGATTGATGCGTGTGTGTGTGTGTGTGTGTGTGTGTAGATAGATAGATAGATAGATAGATTACATACCTACATACATACATACATACATACATACATACACACATGCACACAGAGTATAAATACAGTGAACAAGAAAAAGGACAGCACAGGTGGAACAAAGTTTGACAAATAAGGTATAAGCTTAATGCTTTAAAGAAAAGAGAAACTGTCTTAATGTTTTGAACACTAGACCTTCATCAGAAGTAAGAGAGACACACAGAGGGAAAGAAAAAGAGGAATTGTCAGTGAGAAGAAAAGAAAAAAAATGAGTGAAGGGTTAGAAACCAGGTGGAAAAGCTGTTTTATGAGTGTTTATGGGAGGGGGGATTAAGAAGGGAGGAGGGGCAGGTGTTTTGATGCCAGTATAAGAGTGTTTCTGTTTCTTTACTGGTGATTGAGAGGTAGAGAAATCTTCCTTTTGTATGAAATCTTTGAGGATGGTAAAACCATAAAACCCAATTGAGATTCTTACGTTAAATATAACTGATGCTGAAGACAAACAATGTTGTTGTTGTTGGGAGACACCAACTCTCATATGACATACAGAAATGTTTGAATGTTTTTTTTTTCACTCATGATCTCAACTAGTATATTGTATGAGGGGTGGCTGAAAAGTTCATAGGCTGATTAAGATACCCTCATGGAATGTGACCAAATGAGGTTTATTTTCCAACATAGTTCTCCCTTGCGGCCCACACACTTTTTCCATTGGTATTGCAGTGCTTGAATTCCGTTGGTGAAGATTTCATCTGGTGGCTCTAAAGTGTCATCAACAACAGATATGACATCATCATCACTACAATGAAAGAAACAATGCAGTTATTAATAAGAACAGTTGAAATTATGCATGCATGATTTTACTGCTTGAGCATCACTCTTTCATAGTCAACCTATGAACTTTTCAGCCCATCCTCATAACTGTAGTCATAAGTCTTAGATTATCTATTATTATTCAACTAGTGGTGTCCCCTAGTGGACAGCTAATACAAGGGAAATAATCATTTCCTTAAAATATTGATGGAATTGGAAGTTTGAGTTTGGAATTTTGGAATAAGGAAACAGATACACAGAATATACCCATTTAATTTTCTTTTTCTTTTTTTTTTGTTGCTTATTTATTATGGCATACCTAAAATTCCATGTCAGTGGTAATGTATAGCACTATTTCACTCCTTTTAGTAATCTTCAACATGACATAACCTGGAGTGTATTAATTACACATTTTATGAAGCAAGATATTTCTTAAGAATGGAAAATAATTACAGTCTGGAAGAAATTCATGGAGTGTGTGTGTTTTTCCTTGCTCTTTTACTTAATAAAGTATTAGTAGTTTGGCAAACAACAAAGAAGAGAAAGTCTGTTGTGTCTACTTATAGGGTAACTAGTATGAGAGTGTTCTACCTTGTGAAGATGTCTTATTGTAACTAATTCTTTCAAAACATTACCTTCCATCTTGTTTTCTTTCTTTTTCTCTCTCTCTCTCTTTCTCTCTCTCTCTCTCTTTCTCTCTCTCTCTCTTTCTCTTACACTTCTTACTTTATTTTCAATATTTTTTTATTTCTCTATTTATCCCCTCTTTGTTTTTTACAACTGTTTTCTTTTCTTTTACAAGTATAAATCTCATGTAAAAGTGTGTGGCCTAATAGTTGGGAATTTTGACTTTACAATTATAAAATCATGCATTCAATTCCTGGGCAGGCCAGTGTGCCATGTCCTTGAGTTTTTGCACTTCATTTCATAATTGCTCCTGTCTTCTCAGATAATAAATCAGTATCAGCCAGAAACTGGTACAGTTTTTACTCCCTCAATTTGTCACATTCTTGATGCTCTCCTGGGTCAAGAGTGGGATGGCCATGAAGGTATCTCTGTCTATATGAGACTACCTAGGCACTTAAAGCAATTTGTGAAAGAATGGTGTTTACAACCAAGTCATAATTGCTTGCAAGTGAGGACTGTGCATTCATGCATAAATGCAGTGATACTGAATAAATTGTTTCAAATATTTCTGATAAACCCGTAACTTGTAAGATACTGTTTTTAAAAATTCTTTCTTGGAATGTGGATTCCCAAATGCATGCTATGTCCATGGAGAAAACAGTTAACTCATCCCTCACTGTTAGGTAGTGAGTTCTATGCAATTCATTGACTAGCAGAGGCTGAGTTCACTCTGTCTTTGAGGAGAGGATGTAGCAACCTACAGTAGGCCACCAGGCTAAGCAAGGTCTCATTAAAGTCAAGGGAGGAGACATTAATGATCATCAGCACATCAGGCAAAACGCTCAGTGGCAGATCATCTGTTTTCACATTCTGAGTTGAAACTCTGCTGAAGTCAGCTTTGCTTTTATCCTTTCAGGGTTGATAAAATAGTACCAGTTTGACATTGGGGTCAATATAATGAACTTATCCCCTCCTCCACAATTGCTGGCCCTGTGCCAAAATTTGAAACTAATAGTAGACTGAATCTTTCGTAATGCCCTTTTCTAATTTTCTCCTTCATACCAGTGCGTTGTATTTTCATCATTTTCATCTACTACAAAGTATTTGCAAGGGAACCAAATAGGGAGCCATAGGTACCCCTTTGGTTCCTATGGAAAATAGACCATCAATGACTTCTCTCCAGTGTTCCAGGTTTTGTTGGTTTTGAATTGTCATCAGTGTTTCTTAACTTTACTCTTTTCTAGGTAAAGGTGTTTACCCAATGGTCCATATTATTCTGGCTCCTCTCATTTGACCTATCCTGCATGGGGACACCCTACTAGGAATCTACACTTTGGAAGTTATAGCTCTGAGAGACATCAAGGCATGCAAGCCTCCACACCACAAGAAACCTTGTGGTGGATTTATATGGGTTGTTCTAGTTTAATTTTCTAATTTCAGTTTTTATATCTAATTTGATGTAGTCAGTTTTAGTTAATTTTTCTTTTCTTATAATAACTTTAGCACATTTGTCTTATTTTATTCCATTTTGAATTTCTTAATTTGTGTCTTGACCAAATACTGAATTCTTTACTAGGATCATTTTTACTTATCATACTTATGCACATCAACATGTCATCGTATTATTTTTCCTCTTACAAAAACTTTCTAAGCAGAAAAAAAAAAGAAAAAAATTTTTTTACAATTATTTCATTCGCTGTATATTCAGATAATTACTATACAAACATATCACCATCATCATCATCATCATCATCATCGCCGTCATCATCATCATCATCATCGCCGTCATCATCATCATCATCATCGTCATCATCATCATTTTCATCATCATTTAATGTCCATTTTCCATGCTGGCAAACGTTAGACAATTTGACTGGAGCTGGTAAACCAGAAAGCTGCACCAGGCTCCAGACTGTTTTGACTTGGTTTCTATGGTTGGGTGCCCTTCCTAATGCCAACTACTCAACAGAGTGTACTGGGTGTCTTTTACATATCACCAGCACTAGCCATGACCATGATTTCACTTAGCATGATGTGTCTCCTCAAACACAGCAAATTGCCAGAAGTCTCGGTCTGTATTTTTTCTTTTCAATTTCATCCATAACACATAGAGACAAATATTATTCAGAATTCTTTACTACAATATAACCCAAAATATTTATGCTATTTTATATGAAAAATTTAAACATTCATACACATATTCAGAAACAGAGCATGACATTCAAAACATTGAAGATAAAAAAAATTACGTATCTTTTTGTATTTTTCACCTATAAACTAACCAGATCACAAAAAAAAAAAATGTTGTTAATTATCAAATGCATTAAGAAAAGAACGGACATGACTGTGTAGTTAAAAAAAATTCACTTCACAACCACAGGGTTTTGGACTTTGTTCCATTGTGCAGCATTATAGTTAAGTGTCTTCTACTTATAATTCCAAACAGACCAAAACCTGCTTGGTTTATATATAATAATAATAATAATAATAATAATAATAATAATAATAATAATAATAATAGCAATAATAATAATAATAATAATGATGATAATAATAATGATGATAATAATAATAATAATAATAAATAACTATAATAACTTGGGATAGTAATTCATGTGTTTCTGCACCCCATACATTCATTAAGTAACAATTTTCCATAGTCATCAGCTATTACTTAAGATTGCTCTTAATATTTATGAATTTGAAAGTTTTTTCAAATTCATTTCAACATAGGTACTTCCTTGGGTATCGCCTTTTTGTTTCTGCAAGTCACATCTATTGACTTTAAGGACATTTATCATTTAACACTAATTAAATTCTTCCATTCAATTGCTGAGCACTTTTAGTGACTAGTCACAAATAAACAAAGAACAAAGAAACAAAAAAAAAAAACTACCAAAAAGAGTCATACCTTCCCATCAACTGTTGGGTGTGTCTTATGAGGGAACAAACATCAACGAAATCCAACTGAAGTTAAGCAACAACAACTTTTCTAATCATGCTATTTCAACATTTCAGCCAGTTCTAAAGGTATTTGTTTTTCTCAAATAGGAAACTTAGGTGCTATCAATCTCTTCAATTCTCTACAGAAATGCTATGCAGTGTATCTCATTCTAAAGAAAAGCAATCTCTTTGATACTGCCTTCTACTGCCTCATTGCTCTCACCTCGAACATCTAAAAGGCACTTGCATAACTAGAGTGTGTGCCACCCAGGGCAGCCTTTCAGTTTTCCACCCCTGGGCACCCACAAAAAATTCATATTGCCCACAGCAGATCCAAAAGTGGTGCCACTCCCATAAAAGTGCAGCCTGGAGTGGACTGCCCACCCCACCTTTGCACCCCCCTCTAGCTACACCAGTGCTAAAAGGTGATGGAAATAGTCATAAACAAGCACTGCCTTCATCATCTCCCATGTTCTATCAATTCTAGATTAACCCAAGTTCCCTTAATGTCTTTCATAACCTTCATTCTGTACATCCAAATGAATGCCTGTCACTTCTGAGAGCATATGTTCCTTTGCTAACAATACCATACTTCATCCCTCTGTAGCCATTTTTAGATGCACATACAAATGTCATTCATACAGAACCTAGACAGCTCATATCAAACAAGCACTGAAGTCATGAAAAGACTTCAAAATCATCCTTCAATGGAGGAGACGTAACAGCACAAATACACAATTGCTACTTATATCATGACACAGACACTGCTCAAGACAACAATCCAAAGACTGATCTCATGACTAAAATTTAGTCTACTGGAAATTAATTTTTTCTGCTCTCATTCTCAGATATGTAATTTCCTGTTACAGTTTTACAATGTCTTATTGTAAAACATCTAGATTCAACAAGTACTTTTTCAGAATTTCAAATAAAATATTTTGTGCTCTCACCCCTTAAATTACCTCTCACTGTGGACAGAAAGCTTATTAAGATGTTCCTATCTGCACCAAATGAAATCAAGCTGACCAGACCAAGGCTAGTGGGAACATCACCAAACTAACCACAGTCTGTGTGGATTTATGCTTCACTAAAATATAACAGAAAGCTGAATTTTCTGTCTTCCCAAGTAATAAATAGAACAGTCTCTATAGTAAACAGAACACTCCATATAGTTTCTGCCTATTCATCAGAGTATGTTTAAAATATCTAATGTAATTTCACTCCAAACAGTCTTAAATCAGTGAGACAGACAGATAGACAGACAGAGACAGACAGATTGACAGACAGACAGACAGACAGACAGACTGACAGACAGACAGACAGACAGGCAGACTGACAGACAAACATAGAAGCTGAATATTTGTAAGAACATGCATGTGTGCATAGATATATGAACACACAGACATAAAGACACACAAAAATATACATACCCTCTTTTATTATAGTAAGGAAAAGGAAATATATTAAAATAAAAATTATGATAAACGAGAATAGCTCAATGTTATTATACATTATATATTAAAGAGTTTCCTTTACAGATGTCATTGACTGTAACAATACTGATAATAGCTGAATACATATTCCATTCCCTAAACCATTTACATATCCTGCCTATCTAAATATATAAGAGAAAGAGAGAATTTATATTACAATGTTTGTATGAGTATGTATGAGTATGCGTGTTTGAATTTTAGCTTGTAATTGTGTCTGCATGTGAACTAAAGTTTGATAATCAGTGATATTTTAAATAGTGGTTAATTCAGTTTAACTAGTTGTTTTGTTGGGGTTTTTTTTTATACATATTGTTTAGCATGCAGTATTAAAAAGATGAAAAAGAAATTTCAGCAAAGCCAGCAACAAAAATATGGCTTTTACTGTTAATTGTAAAGTTAATCAAGACAAATTACTATTAGTCATCACTAAGTAAAATATCAATAACATTTATTATTCATAATCAGAATTTATGCTCAGAGCTAGACCGACCAGGGCAGTATTGAATGTTGCTTTTAGATAGGAGGGTGTGTGAAGTTTGATCAAATGCACTTGGTAACCAATAACGCATAATCTATATACTTCATCAAATGAGTGCAACTGACTAAGCACAACAGCTTATATTCATGATGCTATCTCAAATGTGACTAGAAAATTAAAGTTGGATGTCATAGCAACAAGCTTCAAAGTCGATTAGGGGTTTTTACAGTGGTATTAACAAAAATAAGTTGATACTCATTTTCTTCTTCTTTACACAATCTTTTATTCTTTTACTGTTTTCTGTTTTTTTTTACTGGTTTTAGAGTTGCAGAAACTGTGGCCATGCTGGAGCACTACCTTTAGAAGATTTTTGTCTATGATATTAACACCCAGTTTTCATTTCAGTCCCATACATATTATTTAAGTCTATATTTTAACAAATATGGCTGAGTAACTTTTTGACAATGCTGGTTTTTAACTGGCAGAGTTGTGTCATGCACATAAACAAATCCACATATGCATGTGCATACATATATGAGATCTGATCAATAAGCATCCAGGCTGTTGCCATAGTAACAAAGCTAAAGCATGCTGAGTGAAACTGCTTGGCAAAGATTGACCTTGAACTCTGCTGTGCATGTGCACCAAATTATAACATTCTAGCTCACGTCCACTGTTTACAGAAGTGCATGAAAGGAAGGTGTACAGCATGTGATCATCGCATTGTCATGGCGATATCTCTCAGAGGCCTATGCACAATTGCAGAAAGTGTATGGAGGGGAGTGTATGAGCTGCACACAAGTGTACGAGGGGTTCAGATGCTTCCTAGATGGCCAAAAAAATGTCAATATTGACAAACATTCTGGGAGTCCTGCAACCAGCAGAACTGAGAAAAACATCATAGATGTGTGTGCAGCTGCGAAGGGAAATCATCGAATCACCATCTGTGAGTTATCAGAAGGTGTGCAGATTAGTTATGGTTCAGTTCAGTCCACTGAACTGAAGATTTGGGTATGAGATGTGTGTCAGCCAAGTTTGTGCCAAAACTGCTTTCAGCTGACCAAAATGACACTCCGGTTCCAGTTGCACAAGATCTCCTTGATTGTGTTAAGAATGATGAAACCTTTTTGAAAACTTTGCATAGATCTCTCAGCAGGTATCGCCAAGCTTTTGGCAAAATTTGATGCAGATTCTCTGCTCCACTTTCTTTGTCATGGTCAATGTGACAATCATACGCTACACACCTTCCCTCCAAGTACTGCTGTAAACAACGGAAGTGAGCTAGAATGTTAAAACTTAGCGTGCAAGACACCACAGATTTCAAGGTTAATCTTTGCCAATCAGCTTCACTCTGTGTGCTTTAGCTTCGTTGCTATGGCAACAGTCTGGATACTTATAGATCAGACAACATATAGATCTATGTTTGTGAGTGTGTGTATGTATGTTTGCATATATGTATGTGTATGTGCATATGTATGTGTATGTTCATATATATGTATATACATACATTATAATCTATATATATAAAAATGAGAATGTGTGTCTGTCTGTCTGTCTGTGTGTGTGTGTGTGTGAATCCCTAAAACTCGAGAACTACGCAACCAATTTCATTCAAATTTTACAGATGCCTTACTTAGGCTTCCAGTTGTGTTTTAGTCAAAAAGAATTTTTAACTTCTTGCAGAGTTCGAGCCCACGGCAACATAATATCTCCTCCACTGTTTAAATATTACGTGTCAAAAGTGAAACAAAAACACTCATGTCAAATACTTTCACTTTAAAAATGAAGCTATTCCACTAACTGAAACAATCACATTTCGATACTGTAATGACAGATACTTTCAGAGAGAGAGAGAAAGAGAGAAAGAGAGAGAGAGAGAGATGTA
>NC_068983.1:103982214-103983762 GCF_001194135.2 Octopus bimaculoides
AATATATGCATAAATTATATACATTATAATATATATATAAATTATACACATTATAATATATGCATAAATTATATACATTATAATATACATAAGTATGTATACATAGTGGAGGCGCAATGGCCCAGTGGTTAGGACAGCGGACTCGCGGTCGTAAAATCGCGGTTTCAATTCCCAGACCGGGCGTTGTGAATGTTTATTGAGCAAAAACACCTAAAGCTCCACGAGGCTCCTGCTGTACTCTTCCACCACAACTTTCTCTCACTCTTTCCTTCCTGTTTCTGTTGTGCCTGTAATTCAAAGGGTCAGCCTTGTCACACTGTGTCATGCTGAATATCCCCGAGAACTACGTTAAAGGTACACGTGTCTGTGGAGTGCTCAGCCACTTGCACGTTAATTTCACGAGCAGGCTGTTCCGTTGATCGAATCAACTGGAACCCTCGATGTCGTAAGTTACGGAGTGCCAACAAGATGTAGACATATATGTATGTATGTATGTATATACATTAGAATCAAGGCGCATCAACCTGGAAATTATTAGGTATAACAAGACCAAGCTCACAGTGAAGTAAACAATGTTGCAGACATTAAATGTTGGTTCAATACTGTAGATATGCAAGGCGTGGCTGTGTGCTAAGAAGCTTACTTCTCAACCACATCGTTCCCGGTTCAGTCCTACTGTGTGGCACCTTGGGCAAGTGTCTTCTACTATAGCTTCAAACTGACCAAGCTTTGTGAGTGAATTTGGCAGATGGAAATTGAAAGAAGCGCATCATATATATATGTGTGTGTGTGTGTGTGTTTATGTGTGAGTCGTTGTGTCTGTATTTGTCTCCTCAGCATCACCTGACAACTTATGCTGGTATATTTACATCTCCATAACTTAGCAGTTAGGCAAAAGAGACTGATAGAGTAAGTACTAAGCTTACAAAGAATAAGTCCTGGGGTCGATTTGTTCAACTAAAACCTTTTAAGACAGTACTCCAGCATGGTTGTAGTTAAATGACTGAAAAACTAAAAGCATAAAAAACTCTGGGCTAGATCTTTGGTGATGTAAAAAAAAAATTCACCCACTTAAAATCTTAACTGTTTAAAATTTTACCAGATGATGGTGGATCATATATTATGATGTAATCTCCCGCCCACGCTGCTGCACTTTCCCTTACCTCTCCAACACCACCCTCCTCACCAGCACCTATCATCGACCCTATCGCATCACCAATTCCTTCACCTGCACTTCTACCAACATCACCTATTGCATCTCCTGCTCTCTCTGCCATTCGCTGTACATCGGACAAACGAGGCACCGCCTGGCCAACCGATTCGCAGAACACCTCCGAGACATCAACGTTTGCAATGACACCCCTGTGTCACGCCATTTCCGCTCTGCCGGTCACTCTTTGCAGCAACACCTGTCCGTGTTTGGATTGTTCATGCACAGGGGCCATCCGGACTCCCGTTTGCGCTGTGAACAAGAATTAATCTTCTCTCTTCGCTCCTTTGCACCACAAGGACTACCCTCCCCTCCCCTCTTCATCTAACCCCCTCCCC
>NC_068983.1:103984703-103986836 GCF_001194135.2 Octopus bimaculoides
ATATATATATATATATATATATATATATATAGAGAGAGAGAGAGAGAGAGAGAGAGAGAGAGAGAGAGAAATAGATAGATAGATAGATAGATAGATAGATAGATAGATAGATAGATAGATAGACAGACAAACAGACAGATATAAATATACATACATATACATATACATACATGCACATATATATATACATACACATATGTACGTACATATATGTATATGAGTGTATGTAAATATATATAAACATATACACACATATATGTGTGTGTATGTGCTTCTCTGTGTGTGTGTGTGTATCATGTACTATTCCATTATTGGCAGGATCAAGAAAAAATTACTCCATCCAGCAAGAGATAAATAGTATTGAATATGCACAGGATTTAAATGTGAGCAACTATAAGTTTCATGCTTAAAATAGTACAATAGCTAGATGAGCTTCTATAAAGATAAATGGTAAGACTGCAAACCTCTCTTGAGTTCTTAGAGGCATCTCTAAAACCTAAACTTGTGCTCCTATAGGCCCTGCCACAAACTTCATGAAAAAGTCATGTATATGCATATTGAACCATTAATCCCTACACATTCTTTCTCTCTCCGTTTTTTTTTTTTCATTCTGTCTCCATTTTTCATCTTCTCAGTCCTTTTTGTTGAAGAACATAGATTCACAATGTCAAAGACTTTTCCATTCTTCCGAAGCATCAAATTAATACTCCTGCTTGTTGTTTCCTTGCCTGTCTTTGTCTTGTTTTCCAATAATTTGAACTGTATATATATATATATATATATATATATATATACTTACGTATAAGAGACAAGTGTACGTACGCTGCTATATATAGCAACATATGTACACTTTAGTTTTTTAAAATCTTAGTAATAGGATATGCACCAAGTGCCTATATGAGAGGATCTCTCAAGGCTAATAATGCAGTATTCAGTGTTCTGACAAAGACATCCATGTTAAGTTGGATATAAAGATTACCTTTTGGTATTAATACTGCTTCTACCATGTATGATTAATTTTTCATAAGCTTGCTGTCTATTTGCAACATCAGCCTCTTTTCAGATGGTGATATTCTATATACCATAGCAGTAAGAGTTGACTATATACATATATATATTGGGTTGGCAACTTAGTTACTGCCGTTTTTTTTAATTTTGGAATTTACTGTGTCTTTAAATTTTGGAATCTATTTCCCTTGATAATTCGGTTTTTGAATCATCTTGGAATCTTTTTTTTTTTTCTAGTTAATTTTAGTTAATTTTTGGTTATTTTCAGATCATTAAAATAGAATGTCAAGTTAAGAAAAACAAGCATTTTCGACACCTCCTTCTTTTTGCTTTTAATCAAGGTTCTAAGGCTGTAAAAGCTGCTCACAATATTTGTGCTGTGTATGGAGAGGGTGCCATAGCTGAAAGAACTGCTCGTGATTGGTATGCCAAGTTCAAAAATGGAAATTTTGACCTCAAAGATGCACTTCACTCTGGCCATCTCATCAAACGATAAGAGGGAACTGGCAGAGAAAATAGAATGCTCCCAAACTGCTATGGAGAAGCATCTTCACTCGTTGGGAAAGGTTCAGAAGTATGGAGTATGGGTTCCACATGCTTTAAGTGACAACAACAAAAATCAACGAGCCACAGTCTCTGCTGGCTTGCTTGCTTGTCACCACTCAACTCATGGACACAAGCAATGATTTCTTTACCGAATGGTTACTGGTGACAAAAAATGGTGCCTGTACATCAATATGAAGCAGCGTAAGGAGTGGCTTAGCCCCGGTAAACAAGCGACACCACGCGTGAAACAAGATCTTCATCCACGTAAAATGATGTTGTGCGTATGGTGGGATTGGGAAGGGATTATCCTTTACGAATTGCTTGAACGGAACCAAACGGTCAACGCGGAACTCTATGTTCAACAGATGGAATGACTCAACATGGCTATTCAAGAGAAAAGACCTAATCAACAGTATGGAGTTCTTCTGCTGCACGACAACGCCCGCCCTGATATCGCCAATATGATCAAGGAAGCCATTCAAACGCATGGCTGGGAAGCACTGCCAAACCTGCCGTACTCTCCTGATTTGGCCCCAACGGATTTCCACCTCTTTCAATCTCTTTCAAATGTTATGCACG
>NC_068983.1:103987266-103987514 GCF_001194135.2 Octopus bimaculoides
TCAAATGTTATGCACGGAGTTTCATTCAATACTGATGCAGAATTGAGAGCCTGGTTGGATCAATTTTTCGAGTCACAATTGGGTGATTTCTACCAACATGGTATTGAAAATCTTGTTGAACATTGGGAAGAAGGTGTAAACAACAAGGGTGAATACATTATTGATTAATTAGTTGTTATTTTTTTATTAAACCTTTTAAAAATTTAAATTTAAAAAACAACGGGAACTTAGTTGCCACCTCAATATAT
>NC_068983.1:103987814-103992209 GCF_001194135.2 Octopus bimaculoides
ATAGTTTTTGTTCACCAATTTCTGCTGAAAAAGTATTAGTCCTAAGCATCATGGAATGGGATTGAACCAGAAGCTATGTTGTTTCATAGGGAATTTCTTAACCATTCATTCATGCCTGTACATACACAGGAAGGACAACTATAAACTCCTTCATCATGCTGCATTATCCCTGTCATATAATATGCAGGTACTAAGATAAAGGAATCTCAATTCAAGCACTGATATATATTACACACAACAGGAGCAATGACTAAATCTAAATAGTTGATTTAGATATCATATCTGTTTATGAGTAGTATGAAAAACTGCTGCATAACAGAAGTAACAACAGTGGGATAACAAAAGCTTACTGAATGAGCAGTGACAGAAAAGAAAAAAAGAGCTCATGTAATATCCATTTGAATTAATCGATATCAATTTAAAATTAATATTTTGCTGTTTATCTTTTTATTCTTATGCACTGGACAGCTGAATTGGTTTATGTAATCAACTTCCCATATTTTTCCTAGCTTTTAATCTTTCCTCACATCAAACTCCATCTCTCTTACATTAACCATGTAACTGTGCCATCCTCACTGTCATTCAGACCACTTCTTAACTTAATTTGTATCAGTGCCGACAAATAATCATGCCATATTATCTTATCTCAATAATGATAGTATCAAATGGCTTAGTCAAGTCTTATACATAAAATGACAGAATCATTAGTGCACCGGATAAAATGCTTAGCAGCATTTCGTCTGTCCTTACGTTCTGAGTTCAAGTTCCACTGAGGTTGACTTTGCATTTCATCCTTCCAAGATCGATGAAATAAGTACCAGTTATGTACTTCGGTCGATATAATCGACTAAACCCCACTCCAAAATTTCAGGCCTTGTGCCTATAGTAGAAAGAGTTATTAAAATTTGCTCATCACAAAATTCCAAGGTCTTTCAACTTCAATGAAAATATATATACATGACATGAAGTTTGGGGATGACTTTTATACTTCAGTTTAAGAGGTGAACTCTAGTCTTCCAACAAATAAGAGCTTTTTGTGACAAGTTTAAAAGCTTAATTAATAGTGAGTCAAGTTAATAAAAGTAGTCTGAGTAATAGTAAAATAATTGAGTATAACCTAAGTTTGGACCTTACAAGGACCAAATGTTTAGGACCAGAAGTATTTTGGATACTGGAATGGTTATATAATTGCATCCATAAAATGGGATATCAAGGGTTTTTGGAAACCAAATCTAAACAAGTGAAACATTTAAGATATGTTTTTATATAAATTGGTGTGGATGTGTGGTTATGAAGCTCACTTTGCAATCATGTGGTTTCAAGTCAGTCTAACTAACAAAAACAAAGAGTATAGGTACAGGCATGGTTGTGAGATAAAGAAGCTTGCTTTGCTACCACATGGTTTTAGGTTCAGTCCCACTGTGTGACTTCTTGGGCAAATGTTTTGTATTAAAGCCTTGGATCAATCAACGCCATGTGAGTGAAGTTGGTAGGTAGAAACTGTGTGAAAACCTGTCTCACACACACACACACACACACACACACACACACACATAGGGTGTGTCAGCTGTTTAAGAACAAAACTTTAATTTAAGGAAGAACAAAAATATTTACCAGAAAAACCAATATATTTATATAGACTTTGATACATGTATTCTTTCCTGCACATAGCAAAAGACTATTCAATAAAACTGCCATCAATAAAATTGCCATTTGATAAAGCTTCTGAAATGTCTAAATGCATTGATCAAATGATCCTTATTCATACTGACCATAGCATCCCCAATAGTAAACATCTTGCTGGAACATATACAGACTTCCTTGACTAAATCTTTCAATCCAAGGTTTGACAATCAGCTCCATTGTCTCAATTTGGATTGTCACATTGACTCTAAGACAGTGTAGGGAAAGGCTAGGAGGTTTGGTTTGGCCCTCCTTTCTCATGACCCCCAAAACCATCTAAGACGATGAGAACTTTGTGTGCATAACAGCGGGGCTTGTTATGGGTCATTGAGGCTTGTGCAGAGTCATCTGTCTTTCCTCCTGTTTACTTTTTGATTTTGGACAAAGTTCTCATCTTAGAAGAACCAGAGTATATCAGGCTTCCTGGGGCACTTGAGTTTGCTCAACAAACATTTTGACCAGATCACACGGTTCTCCTGGGTCTTATCAAGCATGATGTGCCTTCCCATAGGATTTGTACTGATGTCTTTCTGCAGCACATATCTTCTTGTTGACTCCAAAACATGGAGATAATTGGCAATGGACTGGACTTGCAGGAACTCTTGTTGATGATGCCCTGAACCTGCTGGACAGACTCAACTTTTCTGACAATGTCTGACTGTTGAGAATGTCTTTTGCCTTTGGCTATGGAAGAAACACTTCCACCAGAGACCAAGAGCTCTCTTTTCATCTTAATCACAAAGGACCTGGAGAAATTTAAGAAGGCTGCAATCTCAGTTTCTGTGGTTGGTGGCTAAAGCAATGAGAATGGTATACCTTTTCATCATCTGCATTAGGGTTGAATCTTCCGTATTGGGGCTGAAAAAAGAGGGGATATTTTAGTAAAGCTTGGGCCACTTATAGTTCTTAAAAGTTATGTTCTCGAATAGTTGACGCACCTTGTGTGAGTGTGTGTGTGTGTGTGACTGTCTGTCTGTCTGTCTGTCTATGTCTGTGTCTGTGTGTGCCTGTGTCTGTGTGTGTTTGTGCACATGTACATATGTGTGTGTGTGTATGCGCATATGCATGCATACTTCTGTGTGTTTGTATGTGTTCTACATCACCGCTTGACAACCGGTGTTGTCAAGTTCTCATAACTTAGCAGTTCAGCAAAAGAGGCTGACGGAATAAAAACCAAACATAAAAATAAGAACTGAGACAGATTTGTTTAATGAACTTTTCAGGACAGCTCCAAAGCAATACCACAGTCCAATAACTGAAACAAGTAAAAGATAAAAGAAATCCATACCAATATTCCCAATATTGCTCACAGTCCATAACAAATGAAATAATCATGGCATGTATAACATTTATAATGTGTTTATAAATGTGTCTCAGAGAAAGCTCACAAAGAGATTTGTGTGTTGCAAATACAGGGCTTCATTCAGAACACTGGTAGATCACCAGATACAATGTTTCAGCTTGATTTTGCCTTCTCATTGATGAATACCCTGAAAACATTCTGAGCTAAGGCAAAAATGTCTGTTCTGATATAGAAATCACTAAACAAAGCATTTCCTAATTTGTGCAATAGCTAATCAAGCAAGAATTAAATTAATATATGTGCTTGAAACAGACTTAGATTGTACCAGTGTTTACAAAACATTTATAACCATCATCCTCAGTTAACATCAATGTTGGAATGGTTGAATGGTTTGACAAGATCCAGTTAGTCACAAAGCTGCGTCACATTCCACTGTCAACTTTGGCATGGTTTCTTCAGTTGGATGCCCTTTGTAACACCAACCACTTTACCGTGTGTACTGGGTACTTTTTTAAAATATTTTTTTTGTGTGGCACCAGCACTAGTGAGGTTTCTAGATGACTTGCAAGACAGGAAAAGAACATGGAAAAGAAAAGAATGAAAAGGGAAAAAGTAATCAAACCCCTAGGCTAAGTAGGTGGAGTACTTGAAAGAAGGGAGAGGTGACTTTATAATGTGTATAAAATTGAAGAATGGTACTAGTTCTCACAGAGAAACATCCCAAAGAGACTTACGTATTTAATGAAATAATAAATGAAAGAATGAAATAATAAAATAGCACAAACAAAGCAAATCTCACAGCAAAGTATAAATGGTGCAGAGGGTTTGCTCTAAATTTATTGCGAGTAATTACATAACAGAAAATGCATTGCCTGCAATATCACCACCAGACAATTTTATTATGAGGTAATTAGTTACAGCTCACACTGTTACTCAGTCACTGCAGCCAATACACAGTTTTTGGCAAATACATCATCAGTAAATGCATCATCATGCTTTTCATCAACGGAGTTTACTCTGTGTCCAGACTACATTGGTAAATGTCATTAAAAGTTTTTATCCACAGAGTAAAGACATATGTCATCCATCTGTCCATCCATCTTCTCCGCACACACTATTTCTGGGTGGGTTGTAGGGAAGGATCCTCAGGCACCTCATAGAGGTTCTATGAGAGTACCCATAGAGTTCTATGAGAAACAATCATCCTGGTGAACTCACAGTCTATCTTTCAGGCGCAGTTGTGTGGTAAGAAGCTTGCTTCCCAACCACATGGGTCCAGATTCAGTCCCACTGTGTGGCACCTCGGGCAAGTGCTTTGTACTATAGCCTCAAGCTGACCAAAGCCCTGTGAGTGGATTTGGCAGACAGAAACTGAAAGAAGCCTGTTGTATGTGTGTGTGTGTGTGTGT
>NC_068983.1:103992231-103994693 GCF_001194135.2 Octopus bimaculoides
GTGTGTGTGCATACTTATGTGTGTATATCTGTGTTTGTCCCCTCTGCTATCACTTGACAACTGATACTGGTGTGTTTATGTCCTCGTAACTCAGCAGTTCAGCAAAAGAGACTGATAGAATAAGTACTAGGCTTACAAAGAATAAGTCCTGGGGTCACTTTGTTCAACTAAAACCCTTTAAGGCAATGCTCCAGCATGGCCATAGTCAAATGACCGAAACCAGTAAAAGTATAAAAAAATAAAGAATCATTAAACTTTCCAGCTGGATTTCCAAGTATGACCAATGGAGACTCATGTATGCCAAGGGGCTTGAACCTCTGAAAACACACCAAAGCAATAACAATGTGGGGTGGTGATCCCAATTTTTAAAAAGGCTGAGAAGAGAGATTGTTCTAATAATAAAGTAGTGTCCTTGTTGAGCCTATGCTAGGTGCCTTGAAAAGAGATGTAGGTAAATTGTTAAGCCCGAGCTTGCTGAAGAACAGTTTGGCTTCCACCTTGGATTTAACTCAACCAACCAGACATTTATCTCATATTTCATTACCAATAAAATGGAAAGTCAAAGAGATAAAATTCCTTCCTACAATCAAGAAATTTTTTGAAATTTTGAAAATTGAGTAATCAAGAAGTGATTCAACACTATATTACCACTGCAGATATTCCATGTCACAAACAGAAATTTTAAAATAGTGCTGCAAGAATTCAACATAGCATCAATGAATAGCAAAATCAAAGTCGATTATATAAGAGGCATTGTTCATAATTTGTCTTTTCTCCTTCAATTTAAAATAATGCTAACCTTTTGTTGCATTGTGTTTCTGCTTACATGCATGTGCATACATTTGTGATTCGTGTGTGTGTAATTGGTGTGTGTGTGTGTGTGTGTGTGCATGTGCATGTGTATGTATGCATAAGTTTGCAGGATTCTAATTTTAAAAATACCTTTGATTTATTTTACATATATATATATATACATATCGAGTAAATTTGATATTAATAAATTTCTTTTTCATTGTTAATGAAAGCCGACATATTTATTAACCCTGAGACTATTACTGTCATTATTTCCTCATTAGATCAAATTAAAATATAATCAACTAAGGCTATACTGTTTTATTTCTGCTGCAACTCATGTTAATATAATTTACTTAGTTTATCATTATGCATTTGGGATATTATATTTCATTATTCACTTCTTTCCTCATTTTATTTTTCTTAACACTTGTGTTTAACCCTTTTGTTACTATGTTTTCAATGAAATACCCTGCTTTTGTTTCAAATAATTTCGAAAATATGGAAATTTAGAAAAATAATGTCATCATTATAAAACTGATAATTGTAACATAAATTAACAAGAAATTTTGAAGGAAGATTTTAATCATATTCACTTAAAAATAGGAATTTCTACCATGAAACCAGGAGTGAGGGATTATGCAGTTTGGTATCAAAAGGGTTTACATCTCCACTTGGCACCTTGATCATCTCTAGTGGAGTTCACTCTGTTTCAAGCATTCAAGTCGTTTCTCTGATTTAACCCTTTCATTACCATACTTCTGCTGAAATTCACTACCATAGTTTCAATTAATTTTGAAAATGATGATGAATTTAGTAAAATTTCAAAATCAAAAGAAACAAAGGCAATATATTTCAACATAAATATGGTTGCAAAAGAGTTAAATGTAGAGATTTGGATAAGGAATAGAACTTCCTGCTCTTAAGTTATGAATTAACCCTTTAGCATTTAAACCGGCCATATCTGGCCAAAAGTATTCTGCCTGTTTTATGTTCAAACTGGCCAGATCTGGTCTCTCACACCAACCCTACAATATTGTTTTAAAAATTAACAGCTACCTCATCGAAATCTCATAGCTACAAGATAATGCATGATTAGTTTAAAACAATGTGGAGAAAAAAGCATTAATTTTGGCAGAATAATGCAAACACTAAAGGGTTAAAATCCAATGGAGTAATTTCAGTGTGTTTTCTAGACAGCACACATTATTCTGTATAAGTGTTAGATTATCTGGGAAGGCCACAAGCAAAAAACTAGCATCCTACTCAAGGAGAGATTTCTCTTTCAGTTTTTTTATTAACCATCAAACCCAAAACTTAGCATGGGTCCTTAAAAATGTTCTACACACTATTGATGTTTGTATTACATATTTAATAAATCTTTTGATGCTGATACTGGTGGTGGTGGTGGTGGTGGCGGTGGTAAGTGGTAGTGGTGTTGCTGTTGTGGTGTTGCTTGTGACAACAGTGCTACAAGGGGACATTTGTTGAGGTAGTACTGTGGTTGTAACAGTGATGACAGTGGTAATAGTAGTAAGAGTAGTAACAACAGTGGTGGTGGCGGTGGTGGTGGTGGTGGTGCTGCTGCTAGGACTAACTTTGAGAGCAGTGGTGGTGGTGGCAACAGTGGCAGTGGCAGTGGCAGTGGTGGTGTTGGTAGCAGCAAGGGT
>NC_068983.1:103994942-104001569 GCF_001194135.2 Octopus bimaculoides
GTGGTGGTGGTGGTATGTGCACAACTTATGTCTGCAGATTTTAAGTTGTGCTAGAACAAACTTTTAGTAAGATTATATTGCTCAAACATTTCGTGTGTGTGTATGTGTGTGTGTGTGTGTGAGAGAGAGAGAGAGAGAGAGAGAGAGAGAGAGAGAGAAAGAGAGAGAGAGAGTGCGCGTATTTAATGCTTGTACATATATACACATATACAGCTTCCATCATCAATTTCCAGCCTCCATCATCAATCTCCTGGGTGTTCCCTTAACTGAAACCACTTTTTTATTGCTTGTACATCCTGGAAATCCTTCGTTTTTTCTTTTTTAATTTTAACACCCATATTATGTTTACCTTTTCCAGTAACCATGGGTCTCTCATGTCCTAAAACAGTTCATCTGACAAACATATTTCTTTCTTATCTCAAGCAAAAACAATCACATTGTACATTGTACCCAGTCCTTGGGGAATAGTTCCCTAACTTCAAGGTTCTAAACTATTAACCTTCTTTGGTAATATAATCTTTCCAACAAGACACTGCTTCCTCAACAGTTCCAAAAACTTCAGTGAACATATTCATACCTGAACAATAGTTGACATTAATATAAGCTCAAATACAATACACTTATGCTCAAAAGTACATTTCCCCCTTTAGATACCACTAAAGTGTACCTTCCACATGACTAAATATGTAAAGAAGTATCATGTTTGTCACTTCTATAGCTGCATGCCTCAGAAGAAATCAACTTATTAGCCAGCAATTAAAAGTTATTGAATCATCAGAGAACCAACAATGACTCCAGGAATCTATTGGCACATTAAAGTTATTGTTAAACCAGCTGTAGTGTGATAATTCAAGTACCAGTATGTAAGTAATTGAAACAGAAACTTTGACAGTTTAGCACCCTTATTAATGACAAGCAAAAGGCATATATATATATATATATATATATATATATATATATATACATACATATATACATGTATATATACATACATATATATATATACATACATATGTGCCTAGAGTAGAAAAGAATATTATATACTATACATAATGTAACAGTGGTTTCCCAGATTAGACTGTTTATTGCATAAAATTTCTTCAAACTGATTGCCAATATAATGCAGAACATAATACCTTTTGGTATTTGTTCTGGATCACTGTGCTCTCGTTTCAAGTCCTACTGTGGTCAAATTTGCCTTTCATCCTTTCAGGATCAATAAAGTAAAATGCCAAACCAAAGGGGTGGATTGGTGGAATCGGTTAAGCAATAGACAAGAAGCCTCAGAGTATTTGCACCTGTTTTTTACATTCCGAGTCCTTGGTTGTTGAGTTAGATAAGATACATTCTGAATGGATGTTATAATGTTGTTGGCGCTCCAGCGCTTTCGACGTCGAGGGTTCCAGTTGATCTGATCAACGGAACAGTCTGCTCGTGAAATTAATGTGCAATTGGCTGAGCACTCCACGGACATGTGTACTCTTAATGTAGTTCTTTGGGATATTCAGCGTGACACAAGGCTGACCCTTTGAATTACAGGCACAACAGAAACAGGAAGTAAGAGTGAGAGAAAGTTGTGGTGGAAGAGTACAGCAGGGTTCACCAGCATCCCCTGCCGGAGCCTCGTGGAGCTTTAGGTGTTTTCACTCAATAAACACTCACAACGCCCTGTCTGGGAATCGAAACCACAATCCTATGACTGTGAGTCCGCTGCCCTAACCACTGGGCCATTGCGCCTCCACTGTGAATGGATGAAAGGCAAAGTCAACCATGGTGGAATTTGAACACAGGACAACATGATGGACTAAATGTCACTAAGCATTTTGCCTAGCATGCTATCAATTCTGCCAACTCACAGCCTTCAATATTATTATATATTGAATATCATAACAGTTAGCTTTTGCCATATCATAAAGCATAGCATAAAAGAGTAAGAGGGTAAAACCCCTGGAGTTAATAGGAGACTTCTGCAGGCATGGGTGGAAGCTTAGGTGTATGCCAGTGAAGTTTAGCGGTTGAGGATTCACAAATCGTTCTCTTATTGAGGGCTATGAAGCTCTGGTTTTACAGGAGTGAAAAGAAGAACCACCAAGAGTAACAATGTAGAAACAACAAAGAAAGTACATGGATGGCTCTAGATAAGAAAGAGTGATCAGTGGATTTAGTAGTATGTCACTTAGACACAAGCCTGGGGTTAGGTAAAGTAAGGTAAAGTTATCTTTCCCTACCTGGATAGGACATCGGTCCATCACAGGATTACTCGTTTTTGCCAGCTGAGTGGACTGGAGCAATGTGAAACAAAGTGCTTTGCTCAAGAACACAACACATCACCTGGTCCAGGAATCGAAACCACAATCTTACGATCATGAGTCCAACACCCTAACCACAAAGCCATGCACCTCTACACAATCATGGCCGGGTTGCCTAGACAAGGGTGTATGCTGTAAGACCCAAAACACCCAATTGCTCCAGAATGCAATGCTGATGATGTGTCTCTGTATGTATCCAGGGATATACGAAAACTTGGTGCAGGAGTGGCTGTGTGGTAAGTAGCTTGCTTACCAACCACATGGTTCCAGGTTCAGTCCCACTGCATGGCACCTTGGGCAAGTGTCTTCTACTATAGTCTCGGGCCGACGAAAGCCTTGTGAGTGGATTTGGTAGACGGAAACTGAAAGAAGCCCGTCGTATATATGTATATATATATATGTATGTGTGTATATGTTGTGTATCTGTGTTTGTTCCCCCAACATCGCTTGACAACCGATGCTGGTGTGTTTATGTCCCCATAACTTAGTGGTTCGGCAAAAAGAGACCGATAGAATAAGTACTAGGTTTACAAAGAATAAGTCCTGGGGTCGATTTGATTCGACTAAAGGCGGTGCTCCAGCATGGCCGCAGTCAAATGACTTAAACAAGTAAAAGAATAAAAGAATAAAAGAATATTGGTTACTAAGATTACATTTTTTTTTCTATATTGTCTGAAATTGTCATAGTTTTGTGATGGAGGAAAATAATCAAGAAACCTTTGCAACATGGCTTAGTAAGTAGTATTCTGGATTGGTAAATGGAGAAAATAGGTTTTGAGAAAATAGGTGTGAGTAATGAACTCAGGGAAAGATGAACACAAAGAAAGAAACAGTGAAAGAGAAGAAAGAGAGGCAGACATGAATGGACTGGTAGAAGGATAGATATATTATAGCATATGATAGGCTAATAGACAGATGACAAAGATACAGACACCTAAACAGGAAAGCAGACAGACAAACAGATTAATAGATTAATTGGTATGCAGGTATGTAGGTAGGATGATAGGAGGGTAGGTAAGTGTTTAGGTAGTTGCAACTGTAAGAAAAGAAAGGGGTATAAACTTGAACAAAATGGGACAGAGAGAGAGAGAGGACAATGAGAATAGAAAGTGAGATAGAGGGCGAGAGAGAGAGAGAGAGAGAGAGGACAATGAGAATAGAAAGTGAGATAGAGGGAGAGAGAGAGAGAGAGGAATAACAACAACAATGACGGAAAACATAACATCCTGGAATTTTTTTCTTTTTTATGAACATGACACCACATCCATTTTTGTAAAGAGCATCTTTCCCATTAAAAAGGAAAACAGAAGGAAGATCTGGAGATCTCTTGCTCTTATAGAGGCTTGAAAACCTGTAATTAAGTTTTTTGTGGTGCAGAGTGATGAAGTTGACATGGAAGGAGAGATTAACAAAGGAAGAGTGAATCATACTCCATATCAACTACCACTGCCATGGCCATTCTGCATTATGACCACCACCACCACCACCGCCACCACTCCTCTATCCATCCATCTCAGTGGTCTAATATAATAGCATGTCATTTCAGCTGATGTCTACTTAAAACAAATACATTGCATTTTTTTGTTGTTGTTTTTTTGTTCTTTTCTGGGTTTTTTGTTTTTGTTTTTGTTTTTTTTTTTGGTTTTGAGACAAATAAGACACTGAGGAAAAGAAAAGAGAAAGAGAGTAACATTTTGTATTCAGAGAGAGGGGGGGAAGAGAGAGGGAAAGGAGAGCGAGAGGGAGAGGAGAGAGGGAGAGGAGAGGGAGAGAGAGAGAGAGGGAGGGAGAGAGAGAGAGAGGGAGGGAGAGAGAGAGGGAGGAAAAGAGAGAAAGAGGGAGGAAAAGAGAGAGAGAGGGAGGAAAAGAGAGAGAGAGAGGGAGGAAAAGAGAGAGAGAGAGGGAAGAAAAGAGAGAGAGGGAGAAAAAGAGAGAGAGAGGGAGGGAGATAGTATAGGTAGAGAGGAAGAAGGAAGGAGAGGGAGAGAGACAAAGGAACAAATATACAGACGGAGACAGAGAGGAAAGAAGAAGAAAAAGAAGATAGCTAGACAGACAGACAGACAGACAGACAAACAGACAGGCAGATAGATGGATAGATAGATAGATAGATAGATAGATAGATAGATAGATAGATTGGATAGATCGATCAATAGATAGATAGATAGATAGATAGATAGATAGTTAGATAGATTGGATAGATCGATCAATAGATAGATAGATAGATGGATAGATAGATAGATAGATAGATAGATAGATAGATAGATAGATAGACAGACAGAGAGTGAGAGACAGAGACAGAGAAGGAACATAAATCTTGTTAACATCAAACAAATGCTTAAGAATTGAGGAATAAACAATAGTAACTAGGCAACATCAGCAACCGCCACCAATAATGATAATAATAATCCTTTCTACTAAAGGCACAAAGCCTGACATTTTGAAGGAAGGGACTAGTTGGTTACATCGACCCCAGTATTTCACTGGTACTTAATTTATCAACCCCAAAAGGATGAAAGGCAAAGTTGACCCTGGCGGAATTTGAACTCAGAATGTAAGCATTGGGTCAGCTTGCTAATGATGCTGTCAGCTCACCACCTTACCAAAAAATAATAATAATGGTTTCAAATTTAGACACAAGACTAGCAATTTCAAGGGAGCAGATAAGTCCAATTACATCAACCCCAGTTTTCAACTGGTATTTATTTCATCGATCCCAAAAGAATGAAAGGCAAAGTTGACCCTAGTGGAATTTGAACTAAGAACATAAAGATGGAGGAAATGCAGCTAAACATTTTTCCCAGACTCCTTGTCTGGTACCTGATCAATCCCCAAATCTAATCAGTTTGTGCCAGTCATAAGGCCAAACATCCCTGAAAGTTTCATCTAAATCCATCGAGCAGTTCTTGAGATATCTTGTCCACAGACAAACAAACAAACACGACTGAAAACAATACCTCCACTTTCACTAAGGCGGAGGTAATAATGATAATGATAATAATAATAATAATAATAATAATAATAATAATAATAATAATAATAATGGCAGTGCTTGGTAATGCAGTGAAAGCATATGATACAAATAAGACTACTGAAGAATAATAATAATGTATCAGTTTAATTCTAGAATAAAACCAAAATGACACAGTCGGAGAAAGAGATAAACAATAAACCCATCAGAATAATAGTTACATTAGAAACACGTAGACAGAACAGTGTAGTAATGAGCACCAGTTAATACACCTGTACATTGTTTTACATAGTATGTATGCAATGATGAACAACAAGAATTAGATATGCCTGTATAGTGATGGTGGTGAGGTAAGGCTTCAATATGTTATCATCAGTGCAATAGGACGTCTCTATGAGCAAAGTCTCTTCATTCACATCTGCAATAGTTCAACAGGTCATTGAGGGTTAGTCTTCTATAACAGGGGTTTTCAAACTGTGGTCCGTTGACAGCAAATACTTTTTATGGGCAATTTGATTTTATACATGTTTTTTAATCGAAATCTTTTAATTGAGAATAAAACTATTTTGTTAAATACTGTTAAATAAATAAATGTAAAAAAATATGTTATTTTAAGCAAATATTTATGTATAAATTTCATAAGCGTTTATAAGGGGGTCCCTAAGGTAAAGCCTGAAATATAAAGGGGTCCGCAAGTCAAAAAGTTTGAAAACCCCTGTTCTATAATATCTCCTTTCATGGCTGAGATGATATTCCTATGCTTTACATGGAAATATTATATTGATCCTAGGAAAGCAACCAAAGGCTAAGTTGACCTTAACTGAGCTGTTTATAAACAGGTTCTACTGTAAGCAACATGGACAGTTATGTAATCGACATGTATTGCTGCTATTTAACACCGAGTTGGCTGTGATTGAACAAACATATGATCAAAAACATCCCAACAATGACCATCCTGTCTAGTTTCTTTTGTTCTTTTCTAGTCACAGTGTATTCTTGACAACCTTGTGTAAAGTGTCTCTTTGTTTTTTTATAACAGTAAGGTGTGATTTAAGAGAGATTTAGCTGCTATATCTAACATGTTCAACAACTATGTAAAGGCTCCCTCATTTTCTCCTTGTTACTGTTGCAAATATCTTTTATATTTTACTCGTTTCAGTCATTAGACCGTGGCCATGCTGGGGCACCGTCTTGAAGAATTTTGAGTCAAATATATTGCACCCAAGACTTACATTTTTTTTTAAAGCCTGGTACTTATCTTATCAGTCTCTTTTGCCAAACTGCTGAGTTACAGGGATGTAAACACACCAGTACCAGTTGTCAAGCAGGAGGAGGTGGGGGGGGGGG
>NC_068983.1:104002155-104003256 GCF_001194135.2 Octopus bimaculoides
ATATATATATATATATATATATATATATACATATATACATATATACGACGGGCTTCTTTCAGTTTCCGTCTACCAAATCCACTCACAAGGCTTTGGTCGGCCCAAGGCTATAGTAGAAGACATTTGCCCAAGGTGCCACGCAGTGGGACTGAACCCAGAACTATGTGGTTGGTAACCAAGCTACTTACCACACAGCCACTCCTTATATATATAAATTTGCTTCCCAACTACATGGTTCCTGGTTCAGTCTTATTGTGTGGCACCTTGGGCAAGCGTCTTCTACTATAGCCTCAGGTTGACTAAAGCCTTGTGAGTAGATCTGGTAGACGGAAACTGAAAAGAAGCTCATCATATATGTCCCTCACCACTACTTAACAACTGGTGTTGGTGTATTTATGTCTCCGTGACTTAGTGGTTCAGCAAAATAGCTGATAGAATAAGTACTAGAGCTAAAAAATAAGTCCTGGGGTTTATGTGTTCAGCTAAAACCCTTCAAGGCATTGCCCAGCATGGCTGCAGTCAAACAGGTGAAACAAGTAAATGATAAAAGTTGTATGTATATATAATATATATAGGCGCAGGAGTGGCTGTGTGGTAAGTAGCTTGCTTACCAACCACATGGTTCCGGGTTCAGTCCCACTGCGTGGCACCTTGGGCAAGTGTCTTCTACTATAACCTCGGGCCGACCAAAGCCTTGTGAGTGGATTTGGTAGACGGAAACTGAAAGAAGCCCGTCGTATATATGTACATGTATATATATATGTATGTATGTGTGTGTGTGTGTGTGTTTATGTGTCTGTGTTTGTCCCTCCAACATCGCTTGACAACCGATGCTGGTGTGTTTACGTCCCCGTAACTTAGCGGTTCGGCAAAAGAAAACGATAGAATAAGTACCAGGCTTACAAAGAATAAGTCATGGGGTCGATTTGCTCGACTAAAGGTGGTGCTCCAGCATGGCCACAGTCAAATGACTGAAACAAGTAAAAGAGTAAAAGAGTATATATATACATATATATATATATATATGACCAATATGACCATCCCCAAGTACAACAATATATATATATATATATATATATGTGTGTGTGTGTGTGTGTGTGT
>NC_068983.1:104003296-104006222 GCF_001194135.2 Octopus bimaculoides
TAGCGGTTCGGCAAAAGAAAACGATAGAATAAGTACCAGGCTTACAAAGAATAAGTCATGGGGTCGATTTGCTCGACTAAAGGTGGTGCTCCAGCATGGCCACAGTCAAATGACTGAAACAAGTAAAAGAGTAAAAGAGTATATATATACATATATATATATATATATGACCAATATGACCATCCCCAAGTACAACAATATATATATATATATATATATATGTGTGTGTGTGTGTGTGTGTGTGTGTGTGTGTGTGTGTGTGTATGACATGCTTCTTTCAGTTTCCATCTATTAAATACACTCACAAAGCTTTGGTTGGCCCAAGGTGCCACACAGTGGGACTGAACCCTGAACCATGTGATTGAGAAGCAAGCTTCTTACCACACAACCATGCCTTGAGAAAGTGTAAAAAAAGAATAAAAAAGAAAAGCGAAAAGAAAGAGGAAAAAGAGTTCTTGACCATGCAGTCAAGAAGCTTGCTTTGCAACCACATGGTTTTGGGTTCAGTCCTGCTGCACAGCACCTTGGTCAATTGTTTTCTACTGTAGCTCTTGGTTAACGAATGCTTTGTGAGTAAATTTGGTAGATGGAAACTGTGAGGAAGTCCATCATATATGTATGCATGTGTGTGTGTTTTTGTGTTTGTTTCTGTGCTTGTGTCTTACCACAACTTGAGAATTGGTGTTGGGTAATTTGCATGTCTGTAACTTAGTGGTACAGCAAAAGTGACTGATAGAATAAGTACCAGACTTCAAAAAAATTAGTGCTTGGGCCAATTTGTTCAACTAAACCCTTTTAGATGGTGCCCCAGCATGGCCTCAATCTAATGACTGAAACAAATAAATGATAAAAGATTGGTATAAACTACAGCAACAAAACAACGTTCAAAGTAAGAGTGAACACATCACATATCATCATCATCGTCATCACTTAATGCAGGGGTTTTCAAACTGTGGTCCGCGGACCACAGGGGGTCCACAAGGACAAAACAGGGGGTCCGTGGACAGCAAATACTTTTTATGGGCAATTTGATTTTATATATGTTTTTTAATCGAAATCTTTTAATTGACAATAAACCTATTTGTTAATGTTATTTTAAGCAAATATTTATGTATAAATTTCATAAGCGTTTATAAGGGGGTCCCTAAGGTAAAGCCTGAAATATAAAGGGGTCCGCAAGTCAAAAAGTTTGAAAACCCCTGATTTAATGTGTTTTTCATTCTAGCATGGGCTGGACAGTTTGACAGGAGCTGGCAACTCAGACAGCTGCACCAGGCTCCAGACATCTCTTTTCTTTTCTGCTTTAGGCACAAGACCCGAAATTTTGGGGAAGGCAGCCAGTCGATTAAATCAACCCTAGTACACAGCTGGTACTTAATTTATCAACCCCGAAACGATGAAAGGCAAAGTCGACCTCGGCAGAATTTGAACTCAGAACGTAAAGACAGACGAAATACCACTAAGCATTTCGCCCAGCATGCTAACGTTTCTGCCAGCTCGCCGTCTTTATATCATTATCATCATCATGCTGGCATGGGTTTGATGGCTTGACAGGATCCAATGGTCCAAGGACTGCAGTGTGCCCCAGCGTCTGCTTTGGTATGGTTTCCACAACTGGATACTCTTCCTCATGCCAATCAATCACTTTACAGTGTACACTGAGTGCCTTTTGCTTTTGTGGTACCAGCACTTGGGAGGTCTCCAGGTAATTTACAAAACAGCAAAAGAATAAGAAAAAGACAACAAGGAAAAAGAAAAAGGAAATGACTGGATGCCCTTCCTAACACCAACCACTTTACTCTGTGTGCTGGGTACTTTTTCCATTCCGCCAGCACTAGTTATGCCACCATGTGGTTCAAATGTCTATAAAGCCTATGGAGGAGGGTGGCACCTTTATGCTAGCTGGGGTTTAAGGTATGCAAGAAATGGGGGTAGCAGAGCAGGTTCTTTTTGTAGAGGAGCTACTTAGCTTCTCACATTTAGAGAAGAGAGTGAAAATGAATCAGCAATGCTCGCAAATAAATAAATAGTGGTGATGAGGTATCCAGGTGAGGCCTCAAGGTATGAGGTGGTAGAAGTGAGTGAGGGCAATGTGGTGAGCTGGCACAAATGTTAGCATGCCAGGTGAAATGCTCAGCAGTATTTCCTTTGTCTTTACGTTCTGAGTTCAATTTCTGCTGAGGTCAACTTTGCCTTTCATCCTTTTGGAGTCGAGAAATTAAGTACCAGTTGTGTACTGGCGTCGATCTAATCGACTGGCTCCATCCCCGAAAATTTCAATCCTTGTGCCTAGAGAGAAAAGAAGTGAGTGAGGGCAGAGAAGCTAGGAGGGCGGAGAAGGTTTGCAAAACTGTCTAAGGGGGGCAAGATATAGTGGGGGCTGTAAGTGACAGCTGTAAAGATTAAGTCCAGTTGAAGGGTACAATACAAAATGTATAGTATTAAATTTACTGACTGCTTTTGTGGTAAAGCAGACCTATTCATGATTAAAGGGAGTCTAACCTTGACCATCCCATTTATTTGTATATCAATGACTACATTATCTAATATATCCTTCCCTGTTTTTTTTTTTTATTAAGGTGGTATGGTGTGGTTTGAGGGAATTTGGTTGCTATTTTTAGCTTCCTATTTGACATCAAATTTGGCTGTTACATTAAGTAGGTTACATGACTATACAGAAGTTCCTACTCTAGTTCTAAAGACAAGGTGTTTAATACCATGAAACCAGAAGCTAAGCATGGGTCCTTAAATGTCCTTCAGGGCGTTGGGAAGTATTTATATTACATATGTAATAAATCTTTTGATTGCAGTGGAGGTGATGGTGACATTGGTGACCTTGATGGCAGTGGTGGTGGTGGTGGTGGTGGTGGTGGTGGTGGTACTGATGGCAACAGTGGCAGTGGCAGTGGCAGTGGTGGTGTTGGCA
>NC_068983.1:104006572-104007270 GCF_001194135.2 Octopus bimaculoides
GGTGGCGGTGGTGGTGGTGGCGGTGGCGGTGGTGGTGGTGGCGACAGCAGTGGTAGTGGTGGTGGTTTTCATGTTGGTAGTGGTGGTAATAGTAATTATTGTGACAGTGGTGTGATCATGAGAGTAGTGGTGCTAGGGTTGGTGATATAGATAGTTGCAGTGTTGTGGTGATAGTTTTGATAGTTCAGTGATGGTAATGTGATAGTGGTGATGTACTGGTGGTGCTGGTAGTAGTGGCAATGGCATTGTAGTAGTAATAGTATAATGGTAGTGATGATAGAGGTAAGTCATGGTGCAGCTGATGGTGGTGGTGGTGGTGGTGGTGGTGGTAGTGGTAATAGTAGCTTGATGGTTGAAGTAGTAGTAGTGATAGTAGCAGCTGTGGTAGTTAATAGGGGTTGTAGCAAGCAATAGTGATGGAGGTAGCGATTTCTGTGCCAGCATCAAGTTTTCCCCTGGATCAGAATCACGAAAAAAGAAAAGAGAAGCAAAAACAAAAAGTACCTCCCTTCATACACACACTCATCATTATACCCAGCTTGAAACAAAATGAGGAACTTAGGTCTTTATGGGCACCAAACAGCTCTGAAGCCACTTGTAGAAAAACAAAACAAAATAAGCTGATGACAATAACAATGATGATGATGATGATGATGATGATGATGATGATGATGATGATGAGGAGGAGGAGGAGGAGG
>NC_068983.1:104007458-104011145 GCF_001194135.2 Octopus bimaculoides
TGTGTATAGATAGATAGATAGATAGATAGATACACCAGTAGATAGATACACCAGTAGATAGACACACAAATAGGTAGACACACAGACAGATATATAGTCAGACAGACAGACAGACAGAAAAATAGATAGATTTATGATATTTATCACCATTTAACAGCCACATTCCATTCATACAAAACAGATATAAAATAGGTACAGGCATTGCTGTGTGGTTAAAAAGTTAATTCTGCAACCTTGTGGTTTTGGGTTCAGTCCTGTTGGGAAGCACCATGGACAAGTATTTTCTACTACATCCCTAGATTACAAGTGAATATGGTAGACAGAAATTGAAAGAAACTCATTGTATGTATGTATGTATGTGCATATATATATATATATATATATATATATATATATATATAAAATTAATTTACGAAGGTGTCATTAATTCTATTATTATCCAATGTAACTATCGTGCGGGTGTTACTCTGAAAATTTACCATATTTTATACTTTTTCAAATTACAGAACACCCTTTTTTTGTTCATTGTACGGTCCATGGATTAAATCTAGTTCTGTCTCAAGCGGTTGCAAATATTCAAGAATGCAATAAGTTTTTTTCACAGATAAAGTCTTTTTCGTTATATTTTTGTAAGTCAAGCAAATGCATGCATCTATTTAATACTGAAACAGGATCTTTTCTATGTGACACATTCAACCAGTATCTGAAGTTTCAAACTGTTTAGTTACAAAAAATTAATCTAAAAAATCTGTGACTGAGATTGAAAAGATCCCTGAAATTAAAAAGCGTTTTCCAAAAGTGGTGCCAACTCGCTGGAATTTGAATCATTCATTGGTTGACACAGTTCTTGAATATTGTGAGCAACTTGCTAAACATCATTGATAATTCAAGTATTTTTATTTACACAAATGCAGCATTTGACATCCTCCAGAAAAAAACATTTGACATATCCTACTGTATTCATAAAGTAAACAAAATTGTGAAAGTTTTGAAAGAAAAAAAAAAGCATGAACATTCTAAATTTAGGGCTAAACGCTAAATTTTGGGCATTTATCCTCAAATGAAGAAAAGACAAAATGCATTTGAAACAGAAGAAAGATACAGATAGTTGTTCTACAAAATTATAGATTCAATTTGCAAGCAAATTGAGATACAATTTCAAAATTTAAATGAATTACATTTTTTAGCGCTTCTCAATCCAATGAGACAAAATGACTACGTCTAGGAAACATCTCTAAAACTTGCCTTAAACATTCTTATGGAGACCATTTCAACAGCCAAAAGTTAAGAAGCGAACTTACTGCCTTGTGCAAAGATGCTGAACCAAAAGGAAAATCCATTCAAGATTTACTTTACATTCTGCATAGTAGTGAATTAGATGAAATGTTGCTCCACGTTAACGAAGCAGCAAAAGTAAAGAATATGTACACCTGGCGTTTAGGGTTAGGGTTAGGGTTTAGGGCTAGGATTAGAGTTAGAGTTAGGGTTTTTGTTACGCCGAAAGTGGGTGGTGTATGTATTCCTTACCTCTGCCAACAAAGATTTATGAATTAATATTAATACTACCAGCAACAAGTGCTACAGTGGAGCGCTCCTTTTCATACACAAGGAGAATTCATAATTATACAAGAAATTCGCAGGGACAAGAAGGATTGAGCAGTTTAGCTCTAATTGGCATAGAAAAGCCGTTTTAAAAAGCATTAAGAATGATACCTTCTACAATGATGTTATCAACAATTTCAACAAGAAAGAGAGAAGGATTGAATTAACATTTAAATAAAATATGTAAGTTTTAATTATGATTTTTTTTTTTTAATTTTAAAAATAGCTATATGATATAAACATGTCTATGTGACAGAAAATTTTGGTCATTGCTTCCTCAGCCAGAAAGATCGCCGCATGCCCCTAATATATATATATATATATATATATATATATATATAATTGAAGGGTCTTAGCAAAAACCAAAGTCTTGGTAAGTAGGAAGGCTGTCAAACCACAATCCCCTTCAGGTAGATGGCCTTGCTTGATCTGTAGAAAAGGCATGGGAAGAAACTCCATATGATGTACCTGGTGTAAACTATATCAAAGGTAAATTAATCAGAAAAATAGTTTTTGTGTGTGGCAGATGCACAGGAGCAATAAGCACTGAAGATGTACAGACAACAGATTTCATCACATGCCAGGGGGTAGAAACTAAAAGTAGTTAATAGCTTCCACTACCTAGATGACCAAATCTGTAGTGGGGGTGGTTTATCTGAGAGTGTAGCGGCTAGAATAAGAATAACCTGGGCAAAGTTCAGGGAGCTCCTACCTCTGCTGGCAACTAAGGGCCTCTCACTCAGGATGAAAGATAGACTGTATGATGCATGTGTGAACTGCCATGCTACACAGCAGTGAAACAGGGGCCATGGCTGCTGAGGCCATGACACAGGGGCCATGACTGTGTCGGCTTGAAAGATATGAAGCTAGTATGATCCACTGGATGTGTAATGTCAGTGTGCATACACGACAGAGTGTGATCGCCCTGAGAGAAAAGTTGGGCATAAGGAGCATCAAATGTGGTGTGCAAGAGAGACGACTGCACTGGTATGGTCATGTGTTATATATGGATGAGGACAGCTGCTTGAGAAAATGTCACTCCCTAACTGTGGAAGAGGTAGACCCAGGAAGACATGGGATTAGTAGGTGAAGCATGACCTTCAAACATTGGACCTTACAGAGGCAATGACAGGAGACCGAGACCTTTGGAGGTATGCTGTGATTGAGAAAACCTGGCAACTAAAGTGAGATTGTAGACACACATGTCCGGCCCAGTTAAGAATACCCCTGATGCGTCAGGCGATATGATATGCTTGAGAAGACCTGTTGACTGGCTCCAATTCCAGTGGCACATAAAAAGTACTATCTGAATGAGGCCAATGCCAGGTTCACCTGATTGGCTCCCATGCCTGTGGCCCATAAAAAGCACCATCCAAATGTGGCTGATGCTAGTACCCCCTGACTGGCCCCCATGCCGGTGGCACATAAAAAGCACTATCTGAATGTGATCAATGCCAGGTCTGCCTGACTGGCTCATGTGCCAGTGGCACATAAAAAGCACCCACTACACTCTCAGAGTGGTTGGCATTAGGAAGGGCATCCAGCTGTAGAAACACTGCCAGATCAGATTGGAGCCTGGTGGAGCCACTGGCTCTCCAGACCTCAGTCAAACCATCCAAACCATGCCAGCATGGAAAATGGACGTTAAACGATGATGATGATGATGATGATGATGATGATGATGATGATACACACACACAATAACACAGATGGATTGAGGTTCACTGCAGCTGTTTTAGACATGTTCCTTATTGATACAAAAAAAATCTATTTTCTTCAGGTGAATAAAGAGTAAAATTTAACACTTATGATTTTTCACAGAAATAGAACATAATGCAAGTTGACCCTCCAATCTTGGTTACTGCTGAGAAAGTATATATATATATATATATATATATATATATATTAATGTATGTGTGTGTGTGATCTGAATATTTCAGCTTGTTAACTATTTGTTGAGCACTTTGTAATCATATACTACACATTAAACAGGTCAGTATGTGTTATATTCAATAAATACTTTACTTTCTTCACAACACACCTGAGTTATCTGGAAGTATTTTTTTTTTTTCTTTTACTTCAACA
>NC_068983.1:104012365-104014541 GCF_001194135.2 Octopus bimaculoides
AAAAGCCACGGGTGCCTGATCAACAGGGCAAGAGACCTTCTCCTTTTGTTTACAGGTGCACGCTCAGAATTGGTCCTTTCACACTGGCCATTCTTCCAGCATTCACCCACCTTTCAACGAACTTCCTACAAGGCAACACTTCCATCTCTACCCTCAACTTCCTTTTCAAGTGAAACTTGAAAAAGTTGATGAGGGCTTGGCCAAAAAGGAAAGTGTCTGTCTTTAGTCCTTTTAAACGGGTCCACCATACTACTTCTTTCACTACAGCCACTAGACAAATAAAAATTGCCTGCCCCTCCCGGCCAAAAGAGGGCAGTGAATGATTTCTACTACAGGCACAAGGCCTAAAATTTTGTGGGAGGGGACCAATCAATTACATCAACCCCAGTATTTCTCTGGTACTTAATTTATCAACCCTGAAAGGATGAAAGGCAAATTCTTAATAATAATAATAATAATAATAATAATAATAATAATAATAATAATCATCATTATCATCATCATCGTTTAACGTCTGCTTTCCATGCAAGCATGGGTTGGATGATTTGACTGAGGACTGGCAAGCCAGAAGGCTGCACCAGGCTCCAATCTGATCTGGCAGAGTTTCTACAGCTGGATGCCCTTCCTAACGCCAACCACTCCAAGAGTGTAGTGGGTGCTTTTACGTGCCACCGGCACGAGGGCCAGTCACATGGTACTGGCAACGGTCTCACTCAAAAGGTGTTTTTTACGTGCTGCCTGCACAGAAGCCAGTCCAGTGGCACTGGCAATGACCTCGCTCGAATGATTTTCTAATGTGCCACTAGCACAAGTGCTGGAAGGCGATGCTCATAACGATCACGCTCAAATGGTGCTATTTACGGGCCACTAGCACGGAAGCCAGACAGCAGCTCTGGCAATGAACACACTCAGACAGTGCTGTTAGTGCTCCACTGGTGCAGGTGTCAGTCAGTGGATATGGTTCAATTTCGATTTCGATTTCACTTACCCCAACATGTCTTCGCAAGCAGAGTTTAGTGTCCAATGAAGGAAAGGTTGGCATGGGTGCCAGTCATCGGATTTGGTTTGATTTCAATTTCAGATTTCAAAATGATAATAATAATAATAATAATAATAATAATGATAATAATAATAATAATCCTTTCTACTATAGGCACAAGGCCTGAAATTTGGGGGAGGGGGATAATTGATTACATCGACCCCATTACTCAATTGGTACTTATTTCATCAACCCTGAAAGCATGAAAGGCAAAGTCGACTGTAAATGCCGCTAAGCATTTGCCCAAGAAGAAGAAGAACAACAACAACAATATCGGTTTCAAATTTTGGCACATGGTCAGCGATTTCAGGACAGGGAATAAGTCAATTATATTGACCCCAGTGCTGAATTGTTATTTACCTTATTGACCCCCAAAAGGAGGAAAGACCAAGTCAACCTCAAAGGAATTTGAACTCAGAACATGAGGACATACAAAATGCCTCTAAGCGTTTTGCCTGACATGCTAATGATTCTGCAATCTTGCAGCCTTGCCAATAATGATAATATTGATTTCAAATTTTGGCACAGGGCCTGCAAGTAGGTGGGGAGGGGGTGACTTGATTATATTGACCCCAGTAATCAATGAGTGCTCTTTTTATTGATACATCGACACCGAAAAGGATGAAAGGCAAAACTGACCTCAGCAGCATTTGAACTCAGAATGTAAAGACAGACAAAATACCACTAAGCATTTTGCATGGTGTGCTAACGATTCTGCCAGTTCACTGCATCTGGCAGAGATGTCAGTACACCAGACAAAATACTTCCAGCTTTATGTTCTGAGTTTGAATTCAGAGGTTGACTTAGCCTTACATCCTTTTATGGTCAATGAAACAAGTACCAGTTGAGCACTGGAGTTGATGTAATCAACTTATTATTATTATTCTTTTCTACTCTAGGCACAAGGCCCAAAATTTGGTGGGAGGGAGCCAGATCGACCCCTTTACGCAACAGGTACTTAATTTGTCGACCCCGAAAGGATGGAAGACAAAGTTGACCTCGGCAGAATTTGAACTCAGAACATAAAGACAGACAAAATAGTGCTAAGCATTTTGCCTGGCATGCTAACGTTTCTGCCAGCTCACCAACTAACTTATTATTATTATTATCATTATTATTATTATTATTATTATTATT
>NC_068983.1:104019042-104019732 GCF_001194135.2 Octopus bimaculoides
TATATATATATATATATATATATATATATATATATATACATACACACACAAACACATATATTTACATATGTATGTATGTGTGTGTGTATGTATGTGTGTAGTGTGTGTGTAGTGTGTGTGTGTACGTGTGTGTGTAGTGTGTGTGTGTGTGTGTGTGTGTGTGTGTGTGTGGACTTGTGTGTGTGTGTATAAATGTATAATTACAACCATACAAACTCAAGCAAAGTAGGGAAATGAATACGCATGCAAACGTACTGACACATATATACACACTCAAAACTTAATGTACCCACTCACATACCTGTACACACAAAGACACATATACACAGACACAAAACAAATGCAAAGTAGGTGCACCTATACCCAAGCAAACAAATGTGCACATTAGACGCACAAGATGCGAAATAGATGCACACATACATGCAAAGTAGAAGCACATATACACGCAGACACAAAATTGTTGCACACATGGCTATGCAAATACATAAGCAGGAGTGGCTTAGGCGCTGGCGTGGGTGTGCGATAAGAAGCTTGCTTCCCAAGCACATGGTTCTGGGTTCAGTCCCACTGTGTGGCACCTTGGGCAAGTGTCTTCTACTATAAGCTTGGGCTGACCAAAGCCTTGAGATGGAAACTGAAAGAAGCCTATTATGTATATATGTGTATATATATATATATATATATATATAT
>NC_068983.1:104020551-104025832 GCF_001194135.2 Octopus bimaculoides
TATGTATGTATGCATGTATGTGTATGTATGAATGTATGTATGTAGGTAGGTAGGTATGTATGTATTTATGTATGTATGTAGGTATGTATGTATGTATGTATGCATGTATGTGTATGTATGAATGTATGTATGTAGGTAGGTAGGTATGTATGTATTTATGTATGTATGTAGGTATGTATGTATGTATGCATGTATGTGTATGTATGAATGTATGTATGTATGTGTGTGTGTATGTATATATATGTAAGCATGTATGTACATATTTACATATTCATGCTTATATGTATGTATTTATGTATTCATGTATATATATGTATGCATGTATGTATATATGTTTGCATGTATATGTGTGTGTATATGTATGTATGTTTTTGTGCATGTATATGTGTTTGTATGTATGTATGTATGGCTATGCATTAATTTATGTGTGTGGGTGTAGGTCTATGCATTAATTTATATATGTGGGTGTATACTAACCAATAAATAATATTTTATTTATGATATAATTATCCATGATATATATATAATTGATATACACACTCTAGTATCACTAATTACTCTAATTAAATCTTTAATAATGATTTCCGACTTAGACACAAAGGTGTAAATTTTGGCAGTTGAGGATTGTAACTGATGTATTTGACTCCAGTCCATGACTGGTGTTTATAATGTCATATCTGGAGGGCCAAAAGTATATTAGAGTTTGGTAAAATTTGAACTCCTACCACAAGATCCAGTCCTTGTTATAGTGTGGTAGCTTGTTTCCCAGTGACTCTGAGATCTATACCAGTGGAATGCAAGCATCTTATTCCTATGCTGAACTGATCAAAGGACAGAGGCCAGGTTAATATAGACCACCTCTTACAAGGTGTAGACATGGCATTGTCTAAGGCCAATATCCCTACCTAGAGAAAAAACAAAACAGACAATGTTACAGAAGCATTGATGATAATTCAAAACCAACAAGAGCTGGGATAGGACAACCTAGACTCAAGAACAGGAGAGAAAAGTTGTCAGTGATCCAGCTTCTATAGGGAGAGAGGATCTTAAGAAGAAAGAAGAACAGTTGAACTCATAGCAGAAAGGGATTTAACTAAATACAAAGTACTTAATTTGGCACTGCCATTTCTGCCTCTCCAGTGACTTTTTTTTTTCTTTTAATTTTAGCCATATGATGACAAAGGACCAAGATATACTCTCTCTCTTTTACTCTTACTTGTTTCAGTCATTTGACTGCGGCCATGCTGGAGTACCGCCTTTAGTCGAGCAAATCGACCCCAGGACTTATTCTTTGTAAGCCTAGTACTTATTTTATCGGTCTCCTTTGCTGAACCGCTAAGTCACAGGGACGTAAACACATCAGCATTGGTTGTCAAGCGATGTTGGGGGGACAAACACAGACACACAAACACACACATATATATATACACATATATACGATGGGCTTCTTTCAGTTTCCGTCTACCTAATCTACTCACAAGGCTTTGGTCGGCCCAAGGCTATAGTAGAAGACACTTGCCCAAGGTGCCACGCAGTGGGACTGAACCCGGAACCATGTGGTTGGTAAGTGAGCTACTTACCACACAGCCACTCCTGCGCCTATATATGGTACATTGTTATACTCAAAATGACCGGCCCACCACAACAGAATTGATATTCTAAAATCACCTTGGTAATGCTTGCCCATGAAGGGCACTGGTGCCAGTATCACATAGAGAAGCACTGGCGCTGGTGCCATGTAAAAAGCATTGGTGATGGTGCCATGTCAAAAGCACTGGTGATGGTGTCATGTAAAAAATACCCAGTACACTCAGTAAAGGATTAGTATTTGGAAGGTTATGCAGCTGTTAAAATCAAGCCAAAACAGACTATGGAACCTGGTTCAGCTTCTGTTATTGCCAGCTCCTATCAACCTGTCCAGCCCATCCCAGCATGGAAAACAGACATTAAATGATGATGATGGTAATGATAACAATGACAACGACGAGAATTTCTGCATTTCTTTCAAAATACACTCTCTTTGTTCCAATTAATTTTGAAATTTATGAAGGATTCAGTAAAATAACTCTGATATTTAAGGCAGCAAGCTGGCAGTATCATTACTGCACAGGACAAAATGCTTAGGCACATTTCTCCTGGCTTTACATTCAGAGTTCAAATGCTGCCAAGATTGACTTTGCCTTATCTCCTTTCGGGTCAATAAAATAATGTGCCAGTTGAGCACTCAGGTTGACGTAATCAACTAGTCCTCTCCTCCCAAATGCTCTGGCCTTTTGCCTATGGTAGAGGATTATCAAACTAGTGTTTAAGGCATGGTAAGCTGGCAGAATCATTACTGCATCAGACAAAATGCTTGTAGGCATTTCTTCCATTTTTTTAACATTCTTAGTTCAAATACTGCTGAGGTTGAATTGCCTTTCTACTATAGGCACAAGGTTTGAAATTTGGGGGAAAAGGACTAGTCGATTACATCAACCCCAGTGTTTCACTGGTATTTAATTTACAGACCCTAGTGTTTCACCCCTGAAAAGATGACTAGCAAAATCACCCTCAACAGCATTTGAACTCAGAACATCAAGGTGGACAAAATGCCACTAAGCATTTTTCCCAGTGTGGTAATAATTCTGCCAGCTCGTTGCCTTAATAATAATAATGATAATAATAATGATTTCTACTATAGATGTAAGGACTGAATCTTTGGGGAAGGAGCTATTTAGAAAAGCAAAGTCAACCTCAGCAGAATTTGAACTCAAAACGTTAAGACAGGCAAAATGCCACTAAGCATTTTGAGGGGTTTTCTGATTAGACCAATAATTTTGAGAGGAGGGCTTAATGAATACTATTAACCATAGTACTTGACATGTACTTTATTTTATCAAACCTAAAGGGAGGAAATATAAAGGTGGTGATGGTGGTGGTGGTGGTGGTGGTGGTGATGATGATGATGATGATGATCATAATTATGATGATGATCATCATGATGATGATAGTTATGATAAAAATAACAATGATGATGAGGATGATGATAATTTCTAACTTTGGTTCTTGTACCAAAGTTAAAATTTGTAATGAGTGAAGAGTATAGTTAACATAATTAAACTTAGTTTATCACTGGTATTCATTTCATCAATTCCAAAGGGAAGGAAAGCCAAGTTGATTATTACAAGATTTTAATTCTGAGCAGAGAAGGGGAAAAAAACTTATTTAAGAATGTGAGAGAAGCCAGTTGCTTGAAAAGTAATGATGTTTGTAAATACTGTATTTACCCAAACCAACCAACACAGGATATTGTTCATTTTTACACAGTGATTTTTCAATCTCTTTTCTATCTGCCGGGGACAAGGTCACTTTCTGGCACTGGTGCTGACACTGGTGAACAAAGGGAGACAACATGGGTTAGAGAGGACTCTTTGGTCTTGCTGGGGACCAGACAACTCCTATACTAGTGCTATGATAAACATGTATATTCTGCAAAGTATACTCTTTAACATGTATAATATGTATACTCTCTAAAGATGAAGAACGCCTGTCATAAATACAATATACAGATATCCCCAACCTATGAGTGCAGTAACTTCAAATTAGAACTGAACAACCAACTCAATCTGTACTGACCCAGAGAACTCATGTCAGTATGGAAAAGCAGATAACATCAACAATTTCATCATTTCTTTGGCATGTACAGTGAAGGCATGCTTTCTTAATGAGGTCATAAAATGAGTGAAACATGAGCAGTATTACTTCTTATACTGCATGAAACAATGAAAATAATACCAGGCATTGACTAATTACATCTTTACCTCACCATATATTTATTTCTTGTTAGTTTTTCCTGTATTAAACATCTCGACACTAACTTAACTCTACTATTTTTCATGTAGATCTGAATTTTTACAGTCTCTAAACATGTCTCTTAACTATCTGCTTTCAAAAGTATGACAGACATTTGAGCTAGAATTAACAATCAATCTAGGACAGTCTAGTAGAAATATATCGCCTGTGACAATCACAAAGGATCAACTAGAGATAAATGATAATAACTTCAATTACACTGGAGAAAAAGTAGACCACTTTAGCCCTGTCTGTTCATCATCGCATCTCAATCAGCCTTAAAAAAAATCTTCTAACATTTGTGTATAACTAACATGATTAATAATATAGATAGTGTGATAGGAGCCTAATATTTTATCCAGTTTTACATTACCACAGCCTGATCTTTTAACAAAGTGCACTTTGTTGCAAGTGCTTGAACCTGACCTTCAGTTCCTACACCCCAGTGTTTTATCCGGTGCACATTAACCTGCAGATGTTCAGGCTAGATAATGGCCACATCAATTTCAACAATGTGTGATGGCCTGCAAAGATCATAGACATTGTTTCTTCTTCACCTCTAACTCATTCATTAAAGTAAAAGTTAACGTTATTCAGTTTAAAGACAAGAATCATAGTGAAGTTTCTGCAAGTTGAGCTTGCAGGTTTCAATTCTTTTTGAAACTATTTCACTTAACCCTCTTGATACCAATCAACTTGACATCACCTCTGCTTCTTTGAAAGAAACCAATCAACTGGTTAAACTCTTTTGATGCCAATCCACCCTTTATTCCATGAAACAAACTTGGTTTTCCAGAATGATCTGAACTAAAATCTTCCATTGAACTTTTATGTTAATCTATCTTCCAAACACCAGCCACAGGGCTAGTAATTTCGGCAGGAGGGTGCATCAACTCCAGCCCTCAGCTGGTACTTATTTTATCAACCCTGACAGGATAAAACAAAAGTTGACATCTGCGGCATTTGAACTCAGAATGTATACAGATGAAATGCCACTAAGCATTTCACCCAGCACGCTAATGATTCTGCCAGCTCACCACTTTACACCATCTTGATAATCCTTTCTCCTATAGGCACAAGGCCTGAAATTCTAGGAGATTGGGTAAGTCGATTACATTGACCCCAGTGCTCAGCTGGTACTTATTTTATCGACCTTGAAAAGATGAAAAGCAAAGTCAACTTTGACAGAATGTGAACTCAGAATGTAAAGACAGAGGAAATGCTGCTAAGCATTTTGTTCAGCGTGCTATTGTCTCAGCCAGTTTGCTGCCTTGAACCAGCTTTATAATGACAAAGATATATTATTAATTTCTTTATTTTAAAACTATTTGAAACAAAGGCAATGTATTTCAACAGAAATATGCAAGCAAAAGTGTTAAAATCCTTCACACTTTAAGTAAATCCTTAGAAATTTATATAAAAACCTTTTGTTAAATTATGTTCCAAACAC
>NC_068983.1:104026055-104029287 GCF_001194135.2 Octopus bimaculoides
AAAGAAGCCCGTCGTATATATGTATATATGTATATATATATATGTATGTGTGTACGTATTTGTGTGTCTGTGTTTGTCCCCCCAACATCGCTTGACAACTGATGCTGGTGTGTTTACATCCCCCGTAACTTAGTGGTTTGGCAAAAGAGACCGATAGAATAAGTACTAGGCTTCCAAAGAATAAGTCCTGGGGTCGATTTGCTCGACTAAAGGTGGTGCTCCAGCATGGCCACAGTCAAAAGACTGAAACAAGTAAAAGAGTAAAAGAGTAATCCTCAAAATTCTTGATTATTTTCACATTTAATCCAAACAACTTACGTTGGAAATAAGTCATAAAAGAATTAAGTAATAACTGTGGGTTACTAATGAACATCACAATTTTTTCTATTTACACATCCCTTAAAAAAAAAGTAAAGTAACATTTAGCTGGTGCCTAGCTAAATGTTACGTTAATTACTGGCATTTGAGGCTAGAATATCAGACAACCAGTCAAGAGGTCAGCATTCATAGGGAGAAACTGAAACAGTATGACATAACTAAATACCTTAAAGTGTCTACTTTTTGTTTTTCATTTCCTCTACATTCTGAACAAAGCTCAATGGCTTACTTGAATCAGCTTGGTTATTTTTCTTTTTACCAGAATCAATAAAATAAGTACCAGTGATATTTTGTAGTTGATTCAATCAACAATAAACTCTTTCCTACAGAAATGTCCCCGTGCCTTGACCTCATAAATGTGTAACATTCATTATAACATATTTAATATGTTAGAAGGATAAGATGACAAACTGGCAGAATTGCTCGTATGCCAGACAAAATGCTTAGCAGTATTTTCTCTGTCTTCACATTCTGAGTTCAAATTCCACAAGGGTTGATTTTTTGCCTTTCATCCTTTCAGGATCAATAAAATAAGCACCAGTTGAGCACTGGTGTTGATGTAATCAACTTAATCACCTCCTCAAAATTGCTGGCCTTGTGTCAAAATTTGAAACCAATATAGTAGAAGGTAAAATAAACATTTGAACATCTGAGTCTATAAACTAGTTTTTAATGGTAGTTCCAGTTTATTCCTTTAATCTTTATTATTAATACTCGAGAGAAATTCATGACTATCACACCATTTCATTTTCCCTCAGCAATATGTGGGTAGTATTACATTCAAGAAATCAATATTTTGAGTTTAGAACTAAAACTGTTCAATAACAGCTAAAGTTGATCAGAGTATATCAGATATTGCTCTTAATAATAGAACAAACGCATAATCTTTGCATTTTAAATAAGGAATACACTCCATTCTCTAATACAAACTGACTAGAACTTCTCAATTAGGATCACAAAAATTATAATGAAATTAATACCAATTGCATCAAAATATTGATCCAGGTTAAAATCCATAATGAGCACACGCTGAATTGTAATTATAACTGTTGCATTTAAAAAAGATGACAATGGAATTCCTAATATAATATTGAAATAGACAGAATATTACAGGCCTGGGAAATAAAACAGCACATCAAAGTATTGATTGGTATATAAAATAATAAAATAATAATAATGAGGATAAAAAAACTTGTAAAAAAATAAAGTGATTAAAAAGAGGTTATTAAATGGATAGCTACTGAGAAAAAGGAATTCCAATAAACTATGACTATCTCAGAATTTTTTTGATTAAGGAAACATATGACAGTATGTAACACATGTTATATCCAACTGAAAATTCTAATAAGTGTGTCTTATTGAAAATCTCATTTATATGCACCTTATTGAGGCTATCAAAAAGTTAGTGTTCTTTAGAGGTATTAAAGTGTGATACAATAAAAAGAGAAACTCTTTTTACTAGAAAAAAAAAAAATACTAACAATAATCCTTTCTAACATAGGCACAAGGCCTGAAATTTTGGGAGTGGGGATTAGTCAATTACGTTGACTCTTGTGCTCGACTGGTACTTATTTCATTGACCCCAAAAGGATAAAAGGCAGAATTTGAACTCAGAATGTAAAGCTGAACAAAATGTTGCTAAGCATCTTGCCCAGCATGCTAATGATTCTGCCAGTTCAATGATAACCATAATAATAATGATGGTTTCAAATTTTACCAACAATTTTGAGGGAGGGGGTAAGTCAATTACATCAACCCCAGTGTGCAACTGGTACTTATTTTATTGACCCCAAAAGAATGCAAAGTTGACCTCCCCAGAATTTGAACTCAGAATGTAAAGACGGACAAAATGCCACTAAGCATTTTGCCCAACATACAAAGATTCTGCCAATTTGCCACCTTATACCACTGCTGCTGCTGCTACTACTACTACTACTACTACTACTACTACTAATGATAATAATAATAATAATCATAATAATAATAATAATAATAATAATAATAATAATAATAATAATAATAACGTTTATGGAAGAAAATAACCTCTTACCCACTGAACAAAAAGGATGCAGACAAGGCTCATATGGATGCAAAGATCAGCTCCTAATTAATTGCATGATCCTTGAGAACTGCCATAACAAGTGTAGAAATCTCAGCTCTTCATGGATTGATTATAAAAAAGCCTTTGACAGCATACCACATTCGTGGATTCTGAAATCGCTGGACATTTTCAAAATTTCTCCTGTGATTTCAGATTTTTTAAAGTATAATATGTCACTATGGAACACGAAGCTCCAATTATATCATTCTAATGGAGTATTGCACTCAAACAGTATTAGCATAAACTGTGGCATTTTCCAAGGTGACTCACTTTCACCACTAATTTTCTGCATAGCACTAATACCACTCTCAAGTGAACTGAATAGAACAGGGTATGGCTACAAAATTGATAACAGGTAAATAAGCCATCTATTTTATATGGATGATTTAAAACTATATGGTAAAGATGATGAAGAGCTTGAAGGACTACTACATACTGTGAAAGGATTCAGTGATGATATCGGGATGGAGTTTGGCCTTGAAAAGTGTGCCAAAGCCACTTTTAAGAAAAGGAAACTGGTAAAGTCAAATTCAATAGAATTAGATGTTGAAACAGTAATAAAGGAACTTGAGCAGGAACAAACCTATAAATACCTAGGAATAAATGAAGGCTCTGGTATCCAGCATGCAAGCATAAAAGAGAAGGTTAGGAAGGAATGTTATAGAAGAGTTCAAGCAGTTCTGAAGTTTGAGCTGAATGCATATAATAAGGTGTTAGCCATAAATTCCTTAGCAGTCCCAGTTGTTCATTATA
>NC_068983.1:104030125-104031117 GCF_001194135.2 Octopus bimaculoides
TATTATAAAAGATCAGACAAAGAAGATGTGTTTATTAATTGACATGAGTATTCCTTGCGATCACAATATAGCGGTGAAAGAATTTGACAAAATCAGTAAATATAAAGACTTGCTAATAGAAATTGAAAAAATGTGGCATCTCAAGGCAACTACCATACCAGTAATTGTAGGATCTCTAGGAATGATAAAAAAAGGTACTGAAACCTATTTGAAAATGATATCAGGCTTACCATCCCTACAGGAAGTGCAAAAAATCGTGTGAACTGGAACGACTCATGTACTGAGAAGGGCATTATCGCTGTGAAAACAAAATCCATTCATGAATTTATTTATTAATTTTTTTTAATACATATTTTACCTGTGAATTTGCGTGTGTAAACTGGGAATGCATACAATAAGCTTCTCTACCCTAGGTGTACAGAAAACACTCGGCGAGAAAGGGAAGAAAATTTGAAGAAAGAAGAAAAGAAAAAACAACATAATAATAATGATGACGGTGATGATGATGATTTCAAATTTTGGCACAAGACCACTAATTACAGGGGAGGGGATAAGTCAATTACATGGACCTCAGTGTTCAACTGGTTTTTATTTTGTCAGCCCTGAGAAGATGAAAGGCAAAGTCAACCTTGGTGGTATTTGAACTCAGAGCATAAGGAGAGAGGAAATGCTACTAAGCATGCTATCAATTCAGCCAGCTTGTCACCTTAATAATAATAATAATAATAATAATAATAATAATAATAATAATAATGATGATGATGATGATGATGATGATAATAATGGTTTCAAATTTTGCCACTAGGGCAGCAATTTTGGGGGAGGGGATGATAATAATAATCCGGCTAGTGCAGTGTTCCCAACATTTTCATTACTAAAGAATTCTTTTATTTAAATGAATCTACCCAGAGAGTCTAGGGCTTTAACTCATAGACTTCCAGTACTTTCTTTATGCCCCCCCAACTAGAAGCATGGAATACAATGTTTAAAGA
>NC_068983.1:104031127-104031586 GCF_001194135.2 Octopus bimaculoides
CCCCCCAACTAGAAGCATGGAATACAATGTTTAAAGAGAAAGGAAATAAGCATGGTCAGAAGTGGTCACTTTGTTGGAGTAGACAGAGTGGAGACAACTTCATATTTTGCAACTTTGAAGATGTATGGTAGTGAAGCAGAAAAGTATGTGTATATATATATATATAGCTGTAGAAACTCTGCCAAATTAGATTGGAGCCTGGTGTTGCCATCCGGTTTCACCAGTCCTCAGTCAAATCGTCCAACCCATGCTAGCATGGAAAGCGGACGTTAAACGATGATGATGATGATGATATATATATATAAATATAAACATACTTACATTCATATATATGTGTATGTGTATACATGCACACACATATATATATATATATATATATATATATGCCATTGGTCTCTTTATCTCATTCTTTTATATATATATATATATGTGTGTGTGTGTGTGTGTGTGTGTGTGTGT
>NC_068983.1:104031620-104033862 GCF_001194135.2 Octopus bimaculoides
ATTGAAAGTATATTTTCTCCCTTACCCAAAGAACTAAATTCTTCCCATGCCCTTTCCATAACAGTTTTTTTTTTTTTTTGCTAGAAAAACTAACTAATTTCCCTCCAGTAAAACCTCATGGTCTAATGCTCTTATTTAACCTCATTCAGTGGGCAGAAAAAGAACATCTAACACCACCTACAGCTAAAACCAACAACACATATGAGAGTGCACTGTGAAAGGCAAGAGTAGACTGGATAATTGATGAGAACAGATTGAGTAGTTTAAAAACAGCCAACGGCAATGGAAAAATGAATCCTCTGCCAAGGTCGCCTTTTATTTTCTGCAACAGTCGATAATCTAAATACCAGTAGGACTTGCACTGAGTAGGAGAGATGGTCAAAACTTGACTATTATAATAACTGGCATGTTGAATATTTTGTTGGTTATCACAATCCTCAAGCATTTAGTTACATTATATCTAGAAGTCTAGGGCTTTTGTTCAACAATGAACAATGAATGACATGTCAAATCATCTGAATATTTTATAAATTAGATAGGTTATCACCAAGCTAATTATACCTACACAAATTGACACTGTACCTAATCTGCAGACTTCATATTACTATTATTTCTAATATATGTAGACTGTTATCTTTTATTTTTTACATGTTTCAGTCATTTCATTGTGGCCATGCTGGGGTACCGCCTTGAACGGTGGGGGGAGGGGATTAGTTGAACAAATCGACCCACAAGACTTATTTTTTAAAGCCTGGTACTTATTCTATTTTTCTCATTTGCCAAACCACTAAGTTACAGGGATTCAAACACACCAACATTGGTTGTCAAGTGGTCGAGAGGGGACAGACACAAGGACGCGCGCATAGATATAAACATATATTCTTTTATTTTTTTACTTGTTTCAGTCATTTGACTGTGGCCAAGCTAGAGCACCACCTTTAGTCAAGCAAATCAACCCCAGGACTTATTCTTTGTAAACCTAGTACTTATTCTATCAACCCTTTTGCTGAACCGCTATGTTACAGAGACGTAAATGCACCAGCATCGGTTGTTAAGTGATGTTGGGTGGACAAACAGAGACACACAAACATATACACGCACATACATACATACATATATATATATATATATATATATATATATATATGATGATGATGATGATATATATATATATGACAGGCTTCTTTCAGTTTTCGTCTACCAAATCCACTCACAAGGTGTCATGCAGTGGGACTGAACTCAGAACTATGTGGTTAGTAAGATATATATATATATATATATATCATCATCATCATCATCATCCTCATTTTACATCCGTTTTCCATGTTGGCATGGGTTGGACGGTTTTACTGAGGTCTGGAGAGCCAGTGGCTGCACCAGGCTCCAATCTGATCGGCAATGTTTCTGTAGCTAGGTGCCCTTCCTAACGCCAACCACTCTGAGATTGTAGTGGGTGCTTTTTACATGTCACTGGCACAGGAGCCAGTCAGGCGGCCCTGGCATTGATCACATTCAGATAGTGCTATTTACATGTCACCAGCATGGGAGCCAGTCAGGAGGCACTGGCATTGGCGACATTTGGGTGTTGATTTTTATGTGCCTCTGGATAAGGCTGCATGGCGTTCAATTATAATAAATAAAAAATACACATTAAGTACAGAACATCACCAACGAGGGGAAAATCCATAAACACATGAGAGAAAAGTACAGAACAAAGTACCAAAAGAAGATAACTCACTCATCAGTTGATGACTGTTTAATACTACCCATTTCGTGCTTTTAATAGGATAGGAATTCTTCATAAAACAGCAACATCCAGAAATTTTTAAAATATAAAATTTGTGGACAGGAGTGGCTGTGTGGGAAGTAGCTTGCCTACCAACCACATGGTTCCGGGTTCAGTCCCACTGTGTGGCACCTTGGGCAAGTGTCTTCTACTATAGCCTCAGGCCGACCAAAGCCTTGTGAGTGGATTTGGTAGGCAGAAACTAAAAGAAGCCCGTCGTATATATGTATGTGTGTGTATATGTCTGTGTGTCTGTGTTTGTCCCCCCAACATCGCGTGACAACTTATGCTGGTGTGTTTACGTCCCCGTAACTTAGCGGTTCGGCAAAAAGAGACCGATAGAATAAGTACTAGGCTTCCAAAGAATAAGTCCTAGGGTCGATTTGCTCGACTAAAGGCGGTGCTCCAGCATGGCCGCAGTCAAATGACTGAAACAAGTAAAAGAGTAAAAGAGTA
>NC_068983.1:104034207-104035346 GCF_001194135.2 Octopus bimaculoides
GACGGGGGGGGGGGACAAAAGAGGGGATGAGGGGAAGAAAGGGAGAGGAGAGAGGGGATGAGGGAAAGAAACAAAGAGAGTGAGGAGAAGGGAGAAGGAACAAAAGATATTAAGGAGTGAAAAAATGACAAAGAGGGAGAGGGAGAAAAGGAAAATATATAGGATTATAAAGAGATAGAGTGAAAGAAAGAAAGCAGAGCCCGAACTCTCCACAAATTTTATATTTTTAAAATTTCTGGATGCTGCTGTCTTATGAGGTATTCCTATCTTGTCGTTAAAAGCACGAAATGGGTAGTAATAAACAGTTGACAACTGATGAATGAGTTATCTTCTTTTGGTGTTTTGTTCTGTACTTTTTTCTCGTGTGTTTACGTATTTTTCATTCGTTGGTGATGTCCTGTACTTAATATGTATTTTCTATTTATATACACATACATACATACATATATATGCATATATATATATCATCATCATCATCATCATCATCATCGTTTAACGTCCGCTTTCCATGCTAGCATGGGTTGGACGATTTGACTGAGGACTGGTGAAACCGGATGGCAACACCAGGCTCCAATCTGATTTGGCAGAGTTTCTACAGCTGGATGCCCTTCCTGGCGCCAACCACTCAGAGAGTGTAGTGGGTGCTTTTACGTGTCACCCGCACGAAGGCCAGTCAGGCAGTGCTGGCAATGGCCACGCTCAAAATGGTGTATTTTACGTGCCACCCACACAAGAGCCAGTCCAGTGGCACTGGCAACGACCTTGCTCGAAAGTCCTTACACATGCTGCGGGCACAAGTGCCAGAAAGGCGATGCTGGGCACAAGTGCCAGAAAGGCGATGCTGGGCACAGGTGCCATATATATATATACATACACACACACACACACATATATATATATTTGATAAAGATAGTTAAGGCTGGTCTGTGGGGTTACCTTGGGTTCCACGTCCATAAAGCACCTAGCTTTACAGTGTTTCTTCAGACTCTAATGCCCAGTGACCTGTACTTCTCTTTCGGATTTATGATTTACTGTCGGTTATACATCACTTATCAGTAATGTACCTATAATAACTACTGGAAAAAGTTGTAAGCCAAATTTGCTCCAATAACTTGTATTATATATATATATATATATAT
>NC_068983.1:104035913-104042471 GCF_001194135.2 Octopus bimaculoides
TTACTTTATATAAAAAACGACATGGGAAGGGGATCTGTAATCTGGTTCAGGTGGTTCTTATAAAAACAAACCAAAACTGAACTAAAATAAGATGAATAATAAAGTAAGTATGTCAAGTTTCTATTTCCAGGCAATCCAGAATCCTATTTCTAGAAGTTTCTGCTGTGTCTATTATGTATGTAACGAGGTAGTTAGTGGACGCTTTCAAGAAAAAATCGACTGGGGCAAGAAAGGAAATAGAAATGATTAGATGTGCGTGTGTGCTCCCGTTTCAATCTGGTAAACGGCTCTCTCTCTCTCTCTCTCTCTCTCTCTCTCTTCTCTCTTTCTTTCTCTCTGTTTCGTTCAGCGCGTGTAAAACATAAGAGAGGCATGGGAGAAATAGCGATATACCAGAAGAGACGAAAATAAAGAAAGACAAAAAGAAAATAACATATAAAATGAAAGAAGGTAGAGAAGAAGAATATCAGAAAAGATAGTGAGAGGAAGCAGAGAGAGCTGTCTGCGTAGTGCTAAGATATCCGCCGATCAGCTGTGACATAGAAAACTAAAAAAGCAGTTAAAGAGGCTTGGTTTGTCTGGCGGTAAAGGTTACACTTACAAATGTTCTTAAAACAGTGGTTGTACACAGGCATTCAGAAGTCTGTATGATGACGGCTACATAATCTAATTAGTGAGTGTCTCTGTGTATTCTGTGTTCGTGTGTATGTGTCGGGCCTGTTTTATCGGGTGGTCTTGTTATGGGACTGATTCGAGTGTAGTGCTATTATAGATTATCTGAAACGTGTAAAAGGAACAGTGTGTGTGTGTGCGTGCGTGTGCCGCAGACATTCTATATTAAAACGGTCTAATATACTGGCAAGTGCTGTGAATGTCTCTATAAATAGTCTGGATGCGGGTTTTATGACCGACATCTTCAGCTGACAAACAAGATACACGCACACACATATTTTACTTATTTTTTTAATTTTGTATTACTATTAGTGAATAATAGCGTCGTTGGTTACAGGTTTCAAATGGACTAATCAGTTTCAATGCATCTATGATAGTGACATTGACATTGGAATCTCTGCAATTTGATTGAGAATAAACATCGGAAAGGATTCATTTGAAGAGTACTGCGGATTTTTACCGATTTATATCGGAGCAAGATTCAAACATATACACACATACATGCATATGCATACCCTACCATACACAGAATAAATTTTCTAAATAATGGCAACGTCTATGGGGTGAGAAGGAACAGATACTCTTATAAAATCTTTGTAGCCTCGGAAGTTATTTGAATGCATTAATATAATAATAATTAAAAAAGAGAGTACTGTAAATAAGAAAAGAGATACAAATACGTTGAATATTACTTTATTAGCTGGTTAAATTGTACAGTAATTAGGTGGGGAAAAGTTTCAAATTTCGTAAAAAGGAAAAAAAAACCTTTCCAATTCTGACAGCATGAGTGCTAAATAACGAATGCAGTAAAATCATTTCCAATTCATAATAAAAAATGTTAATTTAATGCATAGATTTCAATATGTAATTCAGTAATTCATTTTGATATGAGACAGGCACAGTTTCCTCTACTTTTGAAGTTCAGTGTAATATTTAAGTGTTACGATGTCAATCGCACGCTTCGTGTGTTCAAATCCCAAATAACAAAATAGAGAGAAATTAACGGAAGAAAATTAACTGCCTCCTTAAGTTTCATGATGGAGTGAAAGTGTGTGCATATATGTGTGTATTTAAATGTGTGAGTATTTGTCTCTACTGATTAATCTAATTTTAATAGATATTTTTATTCCCAGTGAATGCATAAAATGTGTGTGTGCGTGTGCGCGCTTATTCGTTATAAGTATTTTATGCGCTCATTGGGAAAATGAAATAATTTCTATGTTGTACTTAAATGTTTCTTTACATTCATACGTATGAATAACCCACTCAACTATTTTCTATTCCTTTATATGTATGTATGCATGCACGTGTAGCGGAGATTCGAGCCCTAACTATTAGCTACTCAAGCACCACGTGTGAACCACCACAGTTTCACATGATTGGTCAATAAATTGAGCAATTAGTGTGAAGCTGTGGAGTGATACAGCTTCTCTGATGTTCTAGAATTGACCATCTTGTCACCCTATATAAAACAATTGACACCAAATTCACCAGGCAGAATACTGAGAGTGGACAACTGATTCACATGCATCACTTCATGCCAGGCAGACGACCTCTGGCACTTGAGTAGACAGCTTTGGACTTTTGCACGGACAGACCAATTCTGAATATCCATACAATGTCCTTGTCCTCCCAGTCAGTAATTATTAATATTTTTCATTGTAAAAGCCAACACCAGATGTCATCAATCATGTCCAGCAATGCTCATGCTTTTGCTTCAGTTATTCTACATGCAGTTTTTTTCCCCAACAGAAAATGCCCAGCAATGAATGATATGATCTCAGCAACACAAATGATTAAACCACAACACACACATGTTCCTTTTGTAGACATGCTCTGCAATAGATGTCCATGAATGGTGAGTGGTGGATTGGCATTTAGAGGTCAGCTGCCAGTGATCATGGTCATGAGAGGAAGTTTCCCAAGATCCTGCTCAGTTAACTTGACAACCCTATTTAGGTATTATGATCTCCGCCCCAATCCAGAGACGTCCCAATATAAAAGAAAAAGTGGAGTAAGGGAAAAAATAGTCCATTGAACTTAACCTGACTAGGACACTATACCCAGTGGGTTCTCTGTTTCTGTAGGAAACAGCAAGTAGGAAACAAATCCAATTGATTTTGGGTTCATGGAATATCAGAACAACATTGGATGTAGCCAGTGTCCAAATGAAAAACTGTGATGATTGATAGGAGATTAATGCACCATGGGTGAGACACCACCATTTTGTCAGGAATTCACTTGGGAAGGTAGGAAGGGTTATGAGAGTAAAACCACAGCCTCTTCTAGGCAAAAAAAGAAGACAGTAGCTGGGCCATCACAAATAGTTTTGTCAGCCAACTTGTGTTGCTTCCTGTTGCTTTATTTGATAGGCGACTGAAGGTGAGATTAGCACTGACTGGAAATCAAAGGGTAACTGATTTTATTGCAAAGTTGCAATGTTGACAAATGAATAAGAAAGATAATTTCTATAATTCACTAGGCAGATATCTGGATATCATGCCAACAACCAATAAGTTGTTTGTCCCCAGCTATTTTAATGCAATAATGGGAAGGGACTACCAAACAAGGGACTGAGTTTTAAGCTATTTAGGAAAATCGATAACACCTGCTTCAACTATACACTATATATGATCTGACTGTGACAAATAACTTCCAGCTTTCTGAAAAGTAATTCTGCAGCTGCCATCATCTGTGACTAACATTATAGCATCAGTTAGGCTACACTTTTTCCAGCACCATTTCATTATTTGCGAAAGAATGGTGAGTGAGATCATTAGTGGAGAGTACATGCCCACAAGAGTGGATAGTGGATTGTTGAGTTTATCTCATCTACTATCCCATTGGCAATAACCTCTATGTGTAGTGAACCTCTATGTTTGGATAGTATCATTTGTTATCATAGCAGCATAGATGCTGAGGTGAAGTACTACATGCATTCAGATATGGTCTCTTCCAAAAAGCACAGTAATAGACCGAGGAAACAATGAGGCATAAAAGTGTACTGAGCAGTAATTTTGTCTCTTGTATTGCACTAAGACCTATATTCGGTATCACTGACACATGAAAAAGTTGAGCAGTGAGTTGCATTGGCTGCCATTTACAAAGAAGGTTTCTTGACATAACCACATCTCCAACCAGAAGGTCTTGCAGCTTACCAATATGCCTAACGTTAAATCTCTCCTTATGGAATTGCCACTGCATTGAGTGCAATTGCATGATCTGTGAGGAGGATACCGGAATCCCCTAAGACTGAACTTTACAGTGAACTGAAATATGGTGCCCAAAACTCTGTTGCAAGGATTTCAGTAAACAACAAGTAAATAAAGCAGGTGGACTAGTTGCAACTGCATGGAGAAGACAGTGACTAACTACAGACAATGACTTAGAGCTATAAAGAAAGAAGCAAAGGTTGTAGAGTCAATAAGATGAAACAAGAAAAAAGACAGGAAAGGCTTGAGCAAGACCTATTTTACTCATTCCCCATCAATATTCTGCAATATAAAGGCAGTGAACAGGCAGCAGCATTACTACACTGGGCAAAATACTTAGCAGCATTTTGTCCATCTTTACATTCTAAGTTCAAATTTCCCCAAGGTCAACTTTGCCTTTCATCCTGTTGGAGTCGATAAAATAACTACCAGTTGAACACTGGGGTTAATGTAATCGACTTGTCCTCTGCCCTGAAATTGTTAGCCTTGTGCCAAAATTTGAAATCAGTATTCTGCAATATAAAGGCAGCAAGCTAGCAGAAGAATTAGTACACCAGCAAAATGGTTAGTGGCATTTTGTTCATCTCTGCGTTCTGAGTTCAAATTTTGCCAAGGTGGACTTTGCCTTTCATCCATTCGGGGTTGATAAAATATATAGCAGTTGAGTACTGGGGTTGATGTAATCGACTTTCCCCCACCCCCAAATTACTAGCCTTGTGCCAAAATTTGAAACCAATATTCTGCAATATTTCCAGTCAAGATAAAAGCATCGTTAATCAAGTTTCTTTATTACATTTGAAGAATATTCTTTCTAACTACTAAATCATACTCAGTTATAAGTGACACCTAAGAAGAAAGATGTGTGTGTGTGTGTGCATTGTATCAATCAATCAATCAGTTAATTGCTTTGTCAAAGCTTTTTACCACACAAGTGGTCCTTTGCAAAAAATTCCCCCATAGCTGTCATTTCTTATTTTGATATGTATTGTTGTGTGTAGTGTTGCCTTTATGTATGCTTCTGCAAGTGTGTCAGCATTTTTGTTTTTTACATGTTACTTAAGTAAATACATTTATATATAAGTGTGTACATGTGTGTATGTATATACAAACGTTAAGGCAAGGTAAACATCTCAAGTCATATACATTATTACTTTTGGAAAAAAGATTCAGTCTTACAGCTGTTTCAAGGATATTCCATCATCAGAGACAAATACGGAAAATGAGAAGGGTATAGATTAATGAAATGATGACATAGAGGACAGGAGTAAAGGAATAAGGAGATGAAGAAAGAGAAGAAAAAGAGGCATAAAAGTTCACCTTTCAACTTTCTGATCTTGTAGAAATAAGTCCATAAGTCCTTGGGTGCAATCCTGCGTAAATCCATGTGTGTATACACGCACACACACACACAGATGTATGTGTGTATGTGTGTATGTATATATATATGTATATATATATATATATATATATATATATATATATATATATATATATATATATATATACATATATAATATATATATATGCATATATACATACATATATGTACATACCTACATATATATATATATATATACACACGCATGTATGGGTACAGGACGTCAAAAGAATGTGAACAACATGAGAAACGAGAACAGGAAAAACAAAAACATGGAAAACAAACTATTTTTAGAACAACAAAAGAAACAAATATAGAAACGAGACAGGCAACATAAAGAATATTCCCTTCATCAGTTGTCCCCTGTTTTATCTACTCCATGTTTCGAACACTTGGGACAAGACGCATCTTCCTTAAAACAGTTGTTCCCACAAAGCAAATTAAATAAAATTTGGGATTTGTGGAGGGTAAAAGTGGTAACAAAAACAGAACAGTAAGAACAAAACAGTAAGAGCAAAACACTAAAAACAAAACAGTAAAACAAACAGTAAGGGCTGTTAAGCCATAATGAGGTGAAATGGTGAATGCTGGAGAAATGAGCTTTGACAGGAAACAGGCAAAAATGTGTGTTGTCTCTTGTAAGGCAAGGAGAAAAAAGAAAGATAGCCGCTGGTCATGTGTGAGTAACAAGAGTGTCAAGGAGGAAGAGAGAGGGAGAGAAAGAGAACAGTGAAGTGGGGAGGAGAAGAATTAGAGAGAGTGTGGGAGAGAAAAACAGAAAAAAAGAATAAGAGAGGGAGAATAGAGATAGTGATAGGATAGTTATAAAGTGTCACATCAGAATTACAAAGATAAAACTTGGAAATGGATGCGTGGTGTTCGATAATATAATAATATAAATAATGTATATATATATATATATATATATATATATGCATAAGAGCATAAGCCCTTACTGTCCTGTTTTTGTTACCACTTTAACCCTCTGCGAATCCCAAATTTTATTTTATTTGCTTTGCAGGAATGACTATTTTAAAGAAGACACGTCTTGTCCCAAGTGTTCAAAACATGGAGTAGATAAAACAGGGGACACCTGATGAAGGGATTGTTTTTTATGTTGCCTGTCTTGTTTCTCTATTTGTGTCTTTCATTGTTCGAAAAAAAGTTCGTTTTCCATGTTTTTGTTTTTTCTGTTCTTGTTTTTCATGTTGTTCACATTCTTTTGACATCCTGTACCCATACATGTGTGTGTATATACATATATATGTAGGTATGTACATTTATGTATGTATATAT
>NC_068983.1:104043947-104050328 GCF_001194135.2 Octopus bimaculoides
CTTAGCGGTATTTTGTCTGCCGCTATGTTCTGAGTTCAAATTCCGCCGAGGTCGACTTTGCATTTCATCCTTTCAGGGTCGATTAAATAAGTACCAGTTACTCAATGGAGTCGATATAATCGACTTAATCCGTTTGTCTGTCCTTGTTTGTCCCCTCTGTGTGTAGCCCCTTGTGGGCAGTAAAGAAATAACACACACATGCGCGCACGCACATGCACGCAAGTGCGCCCATGTACTTTTACTGTTGTTGTCGATGTTCATGTTTTGTTGTTCTGTTAATTGGGTAGATAACAAAGCATAAGTGGTTTTCGATTTTATTGCCATCTGTGTAGTTTTTTTCAGTAGTCAATTACCATCTTTCTGTGCATGTGTGAGTGCTTGTGCATTACTTGGTCTATGCATCTGTAAACTTACCCATACATACAAGTAAATAGAGGTACTAATGCACACATACACACACACACACACATACATATATGTGTGACAATAATACATAGAACATCTTTGTGTGTGTGTGTGGTCCCCAAGCATAGTAATATTGTTGCACAAAGTTTCACCAAATGGTTACATAATATGTCTGTGTGATATTCTGAGTATATAATAAACTATATGAATAAACTATATGAGTATCAAGATTGACCTGGGTATAAACAATGACAACAACAAAATTCCAGATGATGTAAGGAAAATCCCTGCTCTTGTGATTTTCTTTTGGATGCTCTTCTCGTATTAAAATGAATTTTGTTTGTCTATTTTCCATGAAATGTTCTATTCTCAGTTGATCCTTTTTGCTAATTCATATTTTCTGTATTTTTGTTTTTCCTTCTTAGCTATAAATTCAAGTTCCTTAAAATAGGGTTGTGAACTCCCTCCTATTGTACAGAGATGTTGTAAGGACAGAGACTAAGCAGGTTGTCATCCTTTTGCTCAAGTGTGAAGGGGTGCAAAATTTGCTATTACTTGTCGTATCTGTAAATTACAACGGGCTGCCAAAATTATATCAGCCTCCCCACCATCTCCAAGAGCCATAGCTATGACACTGGACCTATAAGCATCTATAACAAGATTGTATATCATAAATGAATGATTTACTTTGATTCATCTATGGCCCAACATATACTGATTTTATATTCAAACTATTGTTAATCTCTCATTTATTTTTCCTATTCTTTCTACTGTGGGCACCAGGCAATCAAGCTCACCTTCTTCTTGGTGCTGTGGTCACTAAATAATTTTTTTAGTGGCCAATGTTACCACCAAGAACTAACCTATATCAATAATCTTTTTATCTACTGAGAAACTACTACTCAATCTATTCCTTTGTTAGGATTTTCTCCCATTTTTCTTTTATCCAATATTCTTCAACAATCCAATTTCTGACCAAGGATGAGCTTTGTCTTCTTAAAACTCAGAAAAGGCAGTCTGTCTAGAACAGTTTTCATCATTACACACAGGAAAAACACAGCTCTGTAGGATAGAAAAGGTCATTAATCCTGTCTTACCAGACTAGATCCATTTCACCCTGTTAATGGTTATTGATGATGAGCATCCAATCGTAAAATTCTTGTTAATTAATCATAAAGCACTGTACATCCATTTGTAAGATCTACTTCATTAACAGTACTGACACCTTTCATGTCAATATTGTGCAAAAGTAGCAATGCTCTCAGATGTGAGCACTTTTGTAATTGTCATCAAGCAATCCCTTGACAAACTGCAACAAGTTGCCTGTTTTTCAACTCATCCACATAATAAAAGATAGGCATGATGAAATTGTAGGACTCTGGAGGTGTTAGATTAGAGAGAAATTAGAGTATGTTGTGTATAAGAAGTAGGATGGAAATGTACTTCAGCCAGACTCCTTGTAAGTCACTAACGCAGATATACATTCTTTTGTATGAGTAATAACTTTGATATGAGTGGTGTTTGTGTACTCTTAGCAGAGAAGTGGGTTGATGTAATAATTGAGGTGCCAGAATAATTGTTATAATAATTAAATTCAGACTAGCAACAAGCAATGTAATAGCAACCATGGTTTCTCCTAATATAACTCAGAATTAACAATTAAACAACGTGCAAAATGACCCGTTCAATGAGTTCTTTGTACAAACCACTTTAAAATAATGTCTACATGAACAGTACATGTAGCACAACCATATCCACTACTCCACTAAGTATATATATTTGTGTGTGTTTGTGTATTTCTAATATTCTGATCAAAGAAAATAATCATATTTGCAGAGTGTAGTTTCTTATTTATGTGTCTCCTCTTGAGGATTAGAAATTCTCACACACTTTTTACCTTGCTATTTTAATGGTATAGTAATGATCATTCAACACATAATGTGAACAACTATCAATCCATTTTCACTAATGTTATTGTCTCTTCAACAGTACTTGAAAACATAGGGCAAACTGCAACCAAAAGTGGGACAAAAAGAAAAAGGAAGAAAATGAACAAAGAAAATGTTATATGCTGTAAACAAAGAGAGAGATATCGATGTTTTGGGCAGTTGTCTTTTGTCAAGAAAATGAGAGGAAAAAAACATCTTGGGAGGAAAAAGAAATGCAGAATTTTCAAACATAAAATATGCTGAGTAGTCTCAAACAAGACCAGTCAACCTCCAAAGGGTTTCTTCTACATATAATGTCCCAGAGCTGTCATTTGATGCAATAGATAACAATTTTAGCAGTGCAGGGAAGTGGTTCATGACATGGAAAGCTGATGTGGAAGTGTGTAAGTATGGTGATGATGAATGGAAGGACAGGTGCAGTGATATTGGGTGAGGCAAAGGCTGAAGGAACTGTGGATCAAGAAGGTTACTCAGGTTATTGTTGTAATCCTTAATGTCAGATTGTTATAATGCTCACTCTGGTATAGCAGTATATTTAGTAAGACAAGACCATGGCTATCTATGACCGTCTACTTTATACTGACCGACATCACCTTATTTATAGCAACTAGCACATACCACTTGTCATGTGGGAGGGGTGTACCATTATTACTATTAGCTCCACAATAGTTATCATAGACACTGAAGGAAGAGAGATGGTGTTTAGAAAAGACATTAATTGCAGCAGGGTCAGATTGATAGCTTCATAGGATGATGTGCTGGACAGTTCAATAGAACATGAAGTGAAGAAGAAGGGAAAGTAGTGATGGTGCAGGTACAAGGCAGGAGATCAAAGGTCTGATCAATAGCAAGGGTGCAGTAACATATTGGTAGAACACCCTGCTGAGAATGAGGACATGTTTGGTGAGGCAGAGGAGAGTAGGGGGATACTGGAGGTGAGCAAGATAGAATGGTTCAGGGAGAATTTGAGAGCTAGGGATCTATCACTGTAGTAGAAGGCATCTGAAGGGGATTCTAGCATCCATAGTGAAGACACCAGGGAAGAAGAGGAAATCAAAGTTGCAAAGGGTGAGGCTAATGTCATAGATTTTGTAATGTAGCTTCTACTATGGGTGTGAAGATTTGGTCAAGAAATTTACTAATGGCCATTTGCTAGAATCTGTGAGTAAATTGGTTTACATGATTTTAATTAAATACCTTGGATTTATCTCCCTTATTCACTCATTAAACCATTTGATGCTAATCCACCCAATCCCACTCCTAGTTCTATGATACAAACTGCCTATTTTAACCCATTAATATTTGAACCGGCCATATCCAGCCAAAATATTCCACCTGTTTTATCTTCAAACTGGCCAAATCCAGCCTCTCACACTTATCCTACAATATTCTTAAAAAAACCCCCAAAAAACTAGCACTCCATTGGTTATGATGACGAAGATTCCAGTTGATCTGATCAATAGAGCAACCTGCTTGTGAAATTAACATGCAAGTGACTGAGTACTCCACAGACATGTGTACCCATAATGTAGCTCTCAGGGAGATTCAGTGATACAGAATGTGACAAGACTGGTTCTTTGAATTACAAGTACAACTTATTTTTGCCAGCTGACTGGACTCTATTCTAAAAATAAGCAATCACATCATTGAAATCTCAAAACTACAAAGAAATGCATGACTAATTCAAATCAGTGTGAATAAATACACATTACACATGACAGTAATCTGAGTGCTAAAGGGTTAAAGTGATTTTAGTTAAAAACCTTCCATTAAAATTTCCTGTTAAGTTCCAAACACCAGATTAATACTGACAAAGTTATTTTTATTAAACTCTCCATTATTTTCAAAAATAATTGAAACAAAGGTTGAGTATTTCAACAGAAATATAGTAACAAAAGAGTTTAGAGAGTCGTCTATCTTAATTATTTGAAAACTAAACAAATTGAGATAAATATAGACAATGAATACAACAACAAATTTTAAAGGTCAAAATGAATAACTAAAACTTTAATTTTTAAAGAATAGTAAGTGTATAGGATCACATAAAACTTACATAATTGTAAAATAATATAACTACAAAGTATATATATTTATAGCAAACAGTAGTTGAGATTAAAAGGAAAACATACAGACGTAATCAGGTGCAAGTTACACAAAAGATTACATACAGTGGATCCATGCTGGCATAGAAAATCAGAATCAATAAATGTTGATAATTACTAACACGCTCACACATATATATACATTAATACACATGTGTGTATTTATGTAGTCATGCATAAGTTCATATATATATCCATTTGTATGCACAAAGCTATGCACAAAGCTGATGAGTCACTCTGTTACAATTATGAGTTTCCCGCGTCAACATATTCACACAGGTGCATATTGCATGTGTATGTGTGCGTATATATATAAATCTATATATATATATATATATATAAATAGAGAGAGAGAGATAAATAGATAGACAGACATACATACAGACATACATACATATATTGGTAGACAGACAGACAGACAGACAGGCATAGACAGACAAAGGGACAATCAGTTTTGTTCACTTTCCACACTGATATGGATTAGACATTTTGACAAGTATCTAACAAATTAAAAGATCATATCATGCTCCACTCTGTCAGTTTTAACATTTCTTCTTATAGCTGGGTGCCCTTCTTAATGCCAACCACTTTACAGAGTGTATAGGATGCTTTTTACATGCACCAACTCTGGTGAGGTTGCATGTAACTCATGAAACCAAAGAGTCTAAAGAGACCCATTAACTGAAAGCAGAATAAGTAATGTGTATGAGTGGATCAAGAAATTTAATTAAAAATGACCCAAAATGCATGAAGCACAAAGTGGAAGTAGGACACCCATCAAACTCCACCGCTGATGTGAAGATTAGAAAAACTCAAGAGATGGTTCTGGTGAACCAAGTGATTATTGATGGGATGGTACTTCTCTGCAAATTAGTCATGGCTCTGTGTGCAAAATCATCTGCAACAAACTTTGCTTCTGTAAAGTGCGTGCAAGATGGGTGCCAAGGGAGGTTCCCAAAGTGCATAAGTGCAATCATGTGGAAATCTGTCATTGCTCACTCAACCGCTGCAACAATGAAAGCAAAGCTTTTTTAGAGAGAATGGTCACAGAAGATGAGACCTGTGTCCATCACTTTGAGCCAGTATCCATACAACAGAGTATGGAGTGGGAAAACCCAGAATCACCAGTGAAAAAAATTCAAGACTCATCCTTCCACAGAAAAAGTAAAGCTGACCGTTTTGGGGGATGCAAGAGTGCTTATTCTGGAACATTACCTAGAAAAGGAGTCTACAGTCACCAATGTAGGCTACAGAGAAATGCTGGCCTACAAACTGAAACCAGGGATCATACCAAATACTGATGTCTGTTATCAAATCAAGTGTTATTGTTGCACAACAATGCATGCCAACATAAGGCTGCCCACACCATTTAAACCATTGAGAAATTGAGTTTTGATTTGCTGGAACACCCTGAATACAGCCCAGATCTTACCCATTCCAACTATCACCTCTTTGGATCACTCAAACATCCTTTATACATAAAGGGCTGCACAACTACCTGAAAACCTTCTTCTTGCTTGAAAAGGTATCCAGCTCTAGAAAATCTGCCTCAACAAGCTCTGGCTGATCCATGCAAGCATAGGAAAATGAACATTAAATGATGAGCGTTAGAGGTAGTGGGAGTATATCTCGCCCCACCCAAGCAATATACACAAGAGTGCATTCTGCACTGAAAGCCAATATGAGAGTTTTTCTTATGGTAACTACTGCAGTATAGTTTATTTGAACAGAACACCATGTTTAAGTGGGGATAAATATTACCTCTTGGTAATAAGAAACACAGAAAATGTTATTGGTATTTTTAAGCTTTATAATATACAAGCAGGGGTGGCTATGTGGTAAGTAGCTTGCTTACGAACCACATGGTTCCAGGTTCATTCCCACTGCGTGGCATCTTGGGCAAGTGTCTTCTACTATAGCCTCGG
>NC_068983.1:104050338-104052330 GCF_001194135.2 Octopus bimaculoides
CATCTTGGGCAAGTGTCTTCTACTATAGCCTCGGGCCGACCAAAGCCTTGTGAGTGGATTTGGTAGACGGAAACTGAAAGAAACCCTTTGTGTATATATATATATGTGTGTGTATATGTTTATGTGTCTGTGTTTGTCCCCCAACATCGCATGACAACTGATGGTAGTGTGTTTACATCCCCGTAACTTAGCGGTTTGGCAAAAGAGACCGATAGAATAAGTACTAGGCTTACAAAGAATAAGTCCTGGGGTCGATTTTCTCAACTAAAGGCGATGCTCCAGCATGGCCACAGTCAAATGACTGAAACAAGTAAAAGAGTAAAGCATTTCTATAAACCAATGTATCACATCATTGATATTTCTGCAAAAATTACAATATGGTGTTCATTGCATGCCCTTATAAAACCTAATCCTGCATATTATACAAAAGCAGGGCGGCATACAGAATAGAGCGTGACAGAAGGTAAGGCAGATTATGATTAAAAGAAGAGAGAGGAGAAAAGAGTGAAAGACATTAAGTGACATACATACATGTACACACATTTATACACACCTACATGTACACACACACACACACATACACATACAAAAGAAAAATATGGAGAAAGTGAGGTAGAAAAGCCTAGGGTTATAGCAGTAACCATAGTCTCTGCCATACATTAATGCTTGTTTGTTTTGTTGGCACTTCGTCGTTGAGGGTTCAAGTTGATCCGATCAACTAAACAGCCTGCTCGTGAAATTAACATGCAAGTGGCTGAGCACTCCACAGACACGTGTACCCTTAACATAGTTCTTGGGGATATTCAGCGTGACACAGTGTGACAAGGATCGCCCTTTGAAATACAGGTACAACAGAAACAGGAAGAAAGAGCAAGAGAAAATTGTGGTGAAAGAGTACAGCAGGGTTCACCACCATCACCTGCCGGAGCCTCGTGGAGCTTTAGGTTTTTTTCGCTCAATAAACACTCACAACGCCTGGTCTGGGAATCGAAACCGCGATCCTATGACCACGAGTCTGCTGCCCTACGACTGGGCCATTGTGCCTCCACCATACATTAATGTACAAAAGTAAAATAGAAGACCTGTCTTTCTTGATGTTTTTATATTTAGGTCCAATAAGTTCTGGTTTGGCAGACATGATGCTCTCTACCCAACTGATCTCATTGGACTTGGAAATCAAAGAAAATCCATCTGATTGCCTTCCACATGGTTTTTATCCCTTCAGTTTCATGCACACAATAAGGGATGGCCTAAAGCTATTGAAAATGGCATGGACCAAAGTAGAATACCATAAAATGCGACCAAACCCAAATTTCAGGAATGCAAAGAAAATGTCTTAACCACTCAACCTGAAAGCACAGTGCATGTGTGTGTGTGTGTGTGTGCATGTGTGTGTGTGTGAGTGTGTGTGTATGCGTGTGTGTGTTTGTATATAGTAAAGTGAGTGCTAGCATAACTAATATAGTATGCCAAGAAATTTTAATTAATTAAAATTAATTAAATATGGAATGTAATGAAATGTGTACCCACACATGCACACATGCACTGATACACATGTATACACATACATGCTCTTTCACACATACACATAGTCTTTTTTATTTTTTTGAAGAGGTAATTTTAAGAAAATATTTGATAAAATTCCTTTCTAATTGTGTTTCATAGCCAGACAGACAGACAGACAACCAGATAGATACATGCATACATACATACATACATACATACATGGTGGTTGTCTACTCCTTAAACAGAGTTTGACGACCTCCTGCACCTACACCTTAGCCCTTTCATGGCGTCTGATGTGGCTTTTTAAACCAGACAGTGTTTTGAAAAAACACCCACACAGATTGCACCTCTGATTTGCACTACCAATACCTGCAAGTAAGTTCTGCTCATTGTGGATCCTAACATGTCTTTTAAGACCCCCATTGGATTTGCAAACCCTCTGGCACACACCACATTCAAACGTGTGCACAGACATATAATCAGAAT
>NC_068983.1:104055544-104058259 GCF_001194135.2 Octopus bimaculoides
TTTACTAAGATTTGGAGTACAGGAGGTACCTGTGCAGATGAATAATTTTTAGTGGGTGTAGCTTGCACTGCACTACCCCCACTTATTAGCCCAAGAAGACTTTCACCGGTGTGACAAGAGAATTGACAAAACCAGGAATTTCCAAGGCCTCAGGTTTTATTTCGGAGATTTCCTTCTCCTAGATAGATTACCAACCAAGGTTAAAGAGCTTCTACCTGCCCATGAGGTAAGCCGTCCCATTCCAGACACCTAACCGACACTCAGACACTCTGTAAAGTGAACAAATATCACTCCGGTGACCGATGTGGAGCAGCTCATCAAAAAAAAAAATAATAAATAAAAAAATAAAAATAAATAAATAAATAAATAAAAAAATTTTAAAATATATATATATAAATAAAATATAAAAGATAAAAAATAGTATATATATAAAATTAAAATTATTCATATATACATATTTACAGACATTCACACACATATACACACCCATCCAACAAAATGTCTGTAAATATGTATATATACATACATACATACGTACATACATACATACGTACATACATACATACGTACATACATACATACGTATCTTCATACATGATGATGAGGATGATGATGACGACAACCACGACCACGACAATGATGACAATGATGATGATGATGATGATGGACTCTCCTGCCAATTTCCATGTATGAACCTCCAGTTGGTCAATTAAATGGACAACCTACTCATTGAATTACTGCATACAGAGTATGAGTATTCCACAGACATGTAAACCTCAGGTACAATTGGTATGATGCTGTATGACACTGCTGGACCTTTGATTTACAGTCATAGTCTGACCAATGAGCTTCTCTATAGATTCCATCAACTCAGAATTCACTCACTACACTTGGCATGATGTGAGGCTATGGCAAATATACTTGCTCAAGATGCTATACAGTGATATTGAACCTGGGACTTTGTGGTTCTGAATGAAACTCTCTGATCACTTGACCATGCATACATTCTCAACACAGAATGGAAGCAATATTATCAATAATGGCCAAAATTGTGCTCGACCCTCTGGCCGATAACTGAAGAGGAATTGGTGACCTTCTGTGTTTTCCATTCATCTGTGTATTTAGTATCATCATCATCATCATCATCATCGTCGTCGTCGTTTAACATCCGCTTTCCATGCTAGCATGGGTTGGACGATTTGACTGAGGACTGGTGGACCAGGTGGCTACATCAGGCTCCAATCTGATTTGGCAGAGTTTCTACAGCTGGATGCCCTTCCTAATGCCAACCACTCCGAGAGTGTAGTGGGTGCTTTTATGTGCCACCAGCACGAAGGCCAGTCAGGCGGTACTGGCAACGGCCACGCTTGAAATGGTGTATTTTACATGCCATGTTTATTTACTATACGTTTTTTTAAAATTATATATGTATCACATGATTTGTGATAGCCTAAGGCGGTGTCATTCTTTTTTGCATTGCCTTCAACTGGGCTGGTCATGATTTTCTGGGTTCCTCACTCTACCACCTATAGTCCTGTAGGACAGATTTTCATTTCTCCTTTGTGTTACCCATTTCTGTCTTGTCTTGCAGCCCTAAGGCTTTTTTTTTTTGCTGTATATGTATTATTATCATTTTAATTATTGTCTCCGTGTGGCCTTAAACTTTTATTCTGTTTATTGTCTTATCCCTCATCCAGCTACTAATAGTCTCATCTCAAGCCTGTCTCGTTTCGTTATGTTTTGGTCCCATTCCCAGCAAGTTTCTCGCTAGTGCCTCCAGAGTGGAAGTAATATCAATAATGGCCGAAATTATGTTCAACCCTCTAACCAATAACTGAAAAGGAATTGGTGACCTTTGTTTTCCATTTGTCTGTCTATTTAGTATATGTTTGTATATTTATTTACTACAGGTCTTTTAAAATTATATATATATATATATCAAGTGTGTCATATTTTCCGTTTGTTGTCTTTTTATTTAATCCTGAAAATATCATTTATGTAATGCATGCACTCATTAATTTTTTACCTATGTATATATATATATGTATATTACTTAAAGAAATTCCAACTTTGATTTTCACATTTTATTTACAATCTTATAATAATATAAGATAATATAATATGATGAAATGATAAAATATTAAATGTCAATTCTGATTGAACTACTACTTTCATGCATTAAACTATGCAATCTTCAAGTTCATATTGTAGTCGTGACAGTTATGTCTTAAGATTTACAACTGCATGAAAGTACTTGTTCAATCAGAATGGACATTTAATATTCTATCATTTCATCATATTATATTATCGGATATTATATTGTTATAAGATTGTAAATAAAATGTGAAAATCAGACAAAGCTGGAATTTTTTTGAGTAATATATTCTTCTATACACAATCATACACACTCGTGTATGTGTGTGTATGTGTGTGTGTGTGTGTGTGTATATTTATATATATATATATATATATACATATATATATACACACATATATGCATGCATGCATGTATGTATGTATGAACTAGAGGAATAGGACACCAGAAATTGGGGCTGGTGAAGTCATAGAAATTCTCTGACAGCCACTTCTGACAGTTTCCAGAGGTATAAATAAGGCTTTGGTTGTCCTGGGGCTCCAGTAGAAGACAACTTGTCCAAGATGCCAAGTAGTGGGACTGAACCCACATTCATGCTGTTGGGAAGCAAACTTCATACC
>NC_068983.1:104059554-104067973 GCF_001194135.2 Octopus bimaculoides
TCGAGAATAACCAGCCGAAATTGCAAAGATAACCTAGATCTCAAATGAGGAAAGAAAACCCTGAATGACCTGTCCTTGTTTTCTTTGTATCGTCTATCTGGATGTTTTGTCCTTTTCTTGTATCACTTAACTGTCTGGATGTTTTGCGTTCTTGTCCCATTCTGTATTATCTATACACACACACACACACACACACACACACACACACACACACACACACATATATATATATATATATACATATATATATACACACATATATGCATGCATGCATGTATGTATGTATGAACTAGAGGAATAGGACACCAGAAATTGGGGCTGGTGAAGTCATAGAAATTCTCTGACAGCCACTTCTGACAGTTTCCAGAGGTATAAATAAGGCTTTGGTTGTCCTGGGGCTCCAGTAGAAGACAACTTGTCCAAGATGCCAAGTAGTGGGACTGAACCCACATTCATGCTGTTGGGAAGCAAACTTCATACCACACAATCACTCCATTGTAAATGTTTGCATATAAAATTACTTTTGTAAAATGTTTATGAAACTATTTTTCATTGGTGATCAAATATAAACATAGACCAAAGTATTTTGCTTGTCTGAAACAGAAAATATCTAAAAAGATACCAATCATTATGTCAGCACTTAGAGATAAACCTTTTGTTTAAAAGCATACTTTCATTTGGTAGGATGTTAAATTTTTCTACTGGGGAGAATTAGCATCTATTGGACTCTTAGAGTATAAGGTGACATTTCCAATGACTGACTACTTTATTGTTATATATATTGCATTTTTGTCTTTTAGACTCCAGATATATTTAACCAATTTTGTAGTACTTCTATGTTATGAGTGCTAGTGGAAAATTACCAGCTTTTAAGTGAATTCAATGTTTCTCTTTTTATGTCTCTGTCAGAAGATGACATGACTTTAGCTTAATATACCAGTGTCTTACCAAAACACATTCTTTTAAACAGGTAAGATGTGTAGAGATAGCATAGTTACATGGAGATTGAGGTTCAGATTTATTTATGTTTGTGGTTGTGATTTTTTTATCTATTAAGTTTTGACGTTAAAATGGTCAAGTTTTCAGTGCGAAGTAGTAAGATTTTCATTGCATGCAATGTATTTTGTCTCTAAAGCTAATCTCTACAAGAATATAATGATAATAACAATAATAATAATAATAATAATAATAATAATAATAATAATAATAATAATAATAATAATAATAATGTTAATTGAGAAAGAAAGCAAATGATGCTGGATCATAGATATAGCATGCCCAGCTGACAACAAGGTATGCAATAAGGAAGAAAGAAAAGTCAATAGATATGACAGGTTAGCTTGGGAGGTTAAGCAGTTGTGGTCAATGAAAAAGGTGATAGTAGTACCAATAATTGTTGGAGCCCTGGGAACAATGAGTAAAAATTGTGAGAAGTACTTGGAACTAACAGGGGCTGCAATAAGAGTGGGGCACTTGCAGAAAACAGCACTGCTTGGATCCACTCGAATACTCCGGATTGTGCTCGAAAAATAAGGGCTGTTACCTTAGTCCACTGGTAGTGAACAACTGGCACTGTAGTACATCTCCAGTATTAGAAACTGTGCAAAGACAGTAAAATAATAATAATAATAATAATAATAATAATAATAATAATAATAATAATAATAATAATAATAATAATAATAATGATTTCATTTATTTTCCACAAGGGCGGACTTCAACTTTTGGCATGTGGGAAGGGAAGGTCAATTGCATTGACTGGTATTTTTTTTATCATTCCTGAAAGGATGAAGGGCAAGGTCGACCTCAGTGGAATTTGAAGTCTCAGAATGTAAAGACAGACAAATAATAATGATGATAATAATAATGATAATAATCATTTCTACAAAAGGCACAAGGCCTGAAAATTTGCAAGGAGGGGACTAGTTGATTACATCAACTCCAGTTTTTCACTAGTACTTAATTTATCAACCCCAAAAGGATGAAAGGCAAAGTCATCCTCAGCAGAATTTGAACTCACAACATGCAGACGAATGAAATATTAATATGCATTTTTCCCAGTATGCTAACAATTATGCCAGCTTGCTACCTTAATAATAATGATAATAATCCTTTTTACTAAAAGCACAAGGCCTGGAATTTTGAAGGAGGGGACTAGTGGATTACATCGACTCCAGTATTTCACTGGTACTTAATTTATTGACTCCAGAAAGACAAAAGGCAAAGTCAACCTCTGCGGAATTTAAACTCAGAACGTAACAACAGGCAAAATACCGCTAAGCCTTTTGCCTGACATGCTAATTACTCTGCCACTTCACTGCCTTAATAATGATGATAATAATAATTCATTCTTTTATTGGCCACAAGGTTTCACATAAAATTACATTAAAAGACATACAACAACATAATAGACAAAAACAGGACGATACAATGGGTTTTACAACATGTAAACAATATAAATAATTAAAAATTAAACAAATTAAAACTTCCAATAGGGGGAGTGCTTAAAGGACCTCATGCAAAAACCCACAAAAGCCATGGATGCCTGAAAAACAGGACAAGAGCCCTTCTCCTTATTTTTTTACAGGTGCGCACTCAGAATTGGTCCTTTCACACTGGCCATTCTTCCAGCATTCACCCACCTTTCAACAAACTTGCTACAAGGCAACACTTGCCTCTCCACCCTCAACTTCTTTTTCAACCAATTAAATATCTGTTGCTATCCTGCTCTTCATCTTGTCTGTTTACCTTTGTGAAGATTTAAGTCAATCCTTTTAAAATATCAAAATCAAGTAGATTGAGAAGATGATTGATTTTATGGTACACTGAATGAGAATTGCAACATTTAGAAATTCTGGAAGTTACCAAAACAGCTGGGTGTCTAAGGAAAATTGTAATGTAAATTACAACTTTTGCATTTTATTCCTTCTTACAATTGGCTTGTCAGCCCTGTCAGTTTCACTAGACTCCAGTGTTGAGCCCAATCCTGGGCCAATGGATTTTGTACCATTCAAATATGTATCACTTTCTATTTTGAACTTGACAAAGACAACCTCGCTGTTGAAATATTGTTCAGCCAATAAAATATCTATTGCTATCACATCACACTCTTTGTCTTGTCTAATAATAATAATAATAATGACAACGTTTCCCTAAAAGAAATGGAAAAACTTTCAAAATACAAAGACCTGGAAATAGAGGTAACTCGAATGTGGAATCTAAAAACAGAAACAATTCCTATCATAGTAGGTGCCTTAAGTATAATAAAAAAATATTCAGACAAATACATAACAAAAACACCAGAACTTACAAATATATATAACATACAGAAAATTGCACTACTGGGCACTGCACACATCCTACGCAAAACACTTTCAATACAGTAACCATAAGAGCATCACAGCAAACCACAGCACATACCCAAGGCACACAGAGCTGCACTCGGTAGTGAAGTGAAAGCATGTTATAAAAATAAAACTACTGAACAATAATAATAATAATAATTATAAGTTCTACAGAAGGACTCTTTATCAAAGATGATGTTGGAAATCTATCTTTTAAATATCCTTGACTGTGCTTTGTTTTTAACTCTATGTGAAAAGACAGCAGTGATAAGATAGTTTGTGTATATTAAGGAGATATCTAAAACATTATAGACAGATGTAATAAATGGTTTAGAAGTGGAAATGATCTTGTTCTGCTCTTGGGATTTATGCATATGTTTGTATGGGGTTGTATGCGTACATGTATTTGGGTGTGTATGTATGTGTGTGTGCATGTATATATACACACACACACACATACATGTTTGGCTGTCTGTCTGTCTGTCTGTATGTATGTATGTATGTGTGTATGTATGCATGTATGTATGTATGTATGTATGTATGATTGTATATACGTATATGAAATAATGAACAAATTCTATAGCCTATTGAGGTAATGTCAAATATAACAATAGCATTGATTTAGTTTTCTATTCTTTAATCTTTTGTCAAAACATGTTCATCATACTTTCTATATCTTCTCATTTTCTGTACAGCTATAGATGCACATACTTAGACGTATCATCAATCAACATTATATCTTGGAGACATTGGATGTTCCAGACTTAGTAACATACACTGTCATCAAGATGAACCATCTGAGACCGATCATACTACAGCTTCTACCCAAGTGACATTCAACTGACATCTGTTATCCTGCCCCACCCATCCTTGAAACCAGACCCATTTTAGATGTCTTCCTACATGGTTCAGTGGTTAAAGCATCAGGCTCACAATCATGTGGTAGTGAGTTTGATTCCTGGACTGGGCTGTATGTTGTGTTCTTGAGCAAGACATTTTACTTCACGTTGCTCCAGTTCACTCAGCTGAAGAAATGAATTGTGACAACTCTGGTGCCAAGCTGCATTGGCCTTTGCCTTTCCCTTGGATAACATCAATGGCATGGAGGGAGGAGACTGGTAAGTATGGGCAACTCCCAGTCTTCCACAAAAACATCCTTGACAAGACTTGTACCTCAGAGGGTAACTTTCTAGGTACAATCTTATGGTCATTCATGACCGAAGGAGGCCTTTACCCTTACCCTTTTACCTGTCTCTGCTCACTCCCATAATGCCCTGTGTTCCATACTAAGTAACAGACCTTCAAACCCTCAATTACCAAACACACTTCTATGAATTCTACTCTAAACGATTTGAATTTTTCTATTTGTTTTATGTTGCTACATGTATTGCTAAGTATGCACATTTGTGTGTTGTCAAGTTACTACTGTATACAAATGTGCATGTACTTGTGTGTGATGGAGGGCTGTCATCTTTTCCACACTCCTCGATGGCTGTGAGGCATTGGTGTTGTATCAATATGACTTGAAGAATATCAAATGTTTCCAATAGCACAAACTTTATGCTATTAAAAGAATTCAGTAGTAGGACTATATTACCAATCAAGAGGTTCTGCTCTGAGCCAGACTACTCAGCATTGAAGCTACCATGACATGACCCCATTTCCGCTGGTTGGGACACATCATACACATGCCTCAAACATGCTTCCTTAGTCAACTCCTCTTTGAGGAGTTTGCCTCAGGAACCAGACCATGCAGAGACCCCAAATACCATTTCCAAGACCAGTTCAAGGCCACTCTCCTCCACATTGACCCAAATACCCAGGAGACAATCGCCAAGGATTATCCAAAACGGCAGCATGTTATTATCAAGGGAATGGACCAGATGGAAAATAACAGATGTCAAGAGGAAGAGATCAGACATCAAAGACGCAAATAACAACTCACACTCCTCATACCTCACCAACCCACCCCTGCAATAACTACCCCAGCTCTTCTATACCACCCTTGAACTGAACAGCCACCTCAGGCACTGGCACCCTTTGCACACATCAGGAGAAAGAGACTCAGGGGTGAGCTGCCACACCCAATGCCACCAAATTTCATGCAGGAGTATAACAATAGTTTTTCATTCCATTAAGATTTGTGATTAAACTAATGAGCAAGGTTAATATTTATAATGAATTTGCCATTTTTGATGGGTGTGCAGCACACACCTAGCATACCCAGAATATATGCCCCTGCTGACAAATTTTTCTGCTTTTAAAAAGAAAAAACGATTTTACCCTTTATATCTATACTGTTCAGTATCTATGCATTGAATAAAATTTATCTTTCTACTATGTGTATATATATATATATATATATATATATATACACATTATTTACATTCGACAGATATTTGTCCTCATCTTGTTTGTTGTTAACACAACGTTTTGGCTGATATACCTTCCAGCCTTCTTCAGGTGTCTTGGGGAAATTTTGAACCCCTGGTTTCTCATTCCTAAGGTATTTTTCGATGTTATTATTATCATTTTTATTATTATTGTTAGTGTTCAGGTCACTGTTTGGAATCAAACTCAGAGTCTTGGGGTTAGCAGCCCGTGCTCTTAACCACTACGTCATATGCTCATGGGCATATGGTGTAGTGGTTAAGAGTTCTTGGGGAAATTTCGAACCCAGGTTCAAAATTTCCCCAAGACACCTGAAGAAGGCTGGAGGGTATATCAGCTGAAACGTTGTGTTAACAACAAACAAGATGAGGACAAATATCCAGCGAATGTAAATAATATACATAATTCCTCATCTCTTAAATATAGAACTGTATTATATATATATATATATATATACTGGACAAAGTGCACCTGGTGCGTTTCTGTTCAAGAGTCAAAAGGCGAGGGACCCATCTTGCAGAAACCTTTGAGAACCCAAGTTCTTTTGTTACAATGTTGCCTGCTCTTTCAGTTGAGATGCCCAGTCTCTCGGCTATCTGACGACATGTTATTCAGCGATCTTGTATTATCATACCAAGAGCAAGGTCAAGGTTGTCCTTGGTGGTTGCAGTTGGAGGTCTCCCTGGTCTGGGATCATCTTTTACACTCTCTCTGCCACGCTTGAATTCATTTACCCAGCATTTGACTATTGCATATGAAGGAGCATTGTCTGTTAAGATTCTCACCATATCTTCATGGATTTCTGATGGAGTCATGCCTTTCAAATAAAGGTAAGAAGTTTGTTCCCAACCATATGGCTTCAAATTCAGTTCCACAGCATGGCAATTTGGGCAAGTGTCTTCTACTATAGCTGCTGGTTGATCAAAGCCTTGTGAGTAGATTTGGTAAAAAGAAACTGAAAGAACTGTGTATGTATGCATGTGTATGCATGTGCATGTGTATGTGTGTGTGTGTGTGTGTGTGTGTGTGTGTGTGTGTGTGTGTGCATGTGTTTATGAAAGTGTTTACCCACCACCACCACCACCACTTAACAAGCTGTGTTGGTGTGTTTACATCCCCGTAATCTAGCAGTTTGATAAAAGAGACCAATAGAATAAGTACCTAACTTTAAAAAATAAGAACTGGAGCTCATTCAGCCAAGTAAACAGGCAGGGATGTAGTAGATATTTTAAAATTTGGTCATCAATGGTAGATTCAACTGACGAGAACCAATTGGATTTACACTCACGGACATGATCCAAAAGGTTTGAAACTGCAGTATTGAATTATCCTTCATTCCTCTAATGGTCTCTGTAGAGGCAAGACAGAATTTTCCTATATTCAGTGCCTGCAAGCATCTCTTCCTGTAAACATTCAGTGAAGCTCTACATAACACCAATAGCTTACCAGCTTTTATTTCTAGCAATGATCATTCTTTGTGTACATCTGCTTTGTATATTTATAATTTTGCCTTTTATGGTGCATTACTCTTGCTGGATAGTAATATTATTTTTAATAATATTTATATTTCTTGCATATCTTTTCACAGATCTTGACTGGGGTTTTCAGCTAAATTCTGATTTTGACTGGGGCTTTCAGCCGAGTAAACAGGCAGAGATATAGTGGATATTTTAAAATTTGGTCATCAGTGGTAGATTCAACTGAAGAGAACCAATTGGATTTGCATCATGTATGTGATCCGAAAAGTTTGAAACTACAGTATTGAATTATCCTTCATTCTTCTAATGGTCTCCATAGAGACAAGACAGAATTTTCCTATATTCACCACCTGCCTGTAAACATTCGGTAAAGGTCTACATAGCACCGTTAGCTTACCAGCTGCTATTTCTAGCAACAATCTACTTCGTGTACATCTGCTTTGTGTGTGTGTGTGTGTGTGTGTGTGTATATATGTATATATATATATATATATATATACACATACATACACATACATACACAATGATCTTTTTTTCAGTTTCTGCCTACCAAATCCACCCGCAATGCTTCGGTTAACCCAGGGCTATAGCAGAAGACACTTGCCCAAGTTGCCACACAGTGGTACTGAACCCGTAACTATGTGGTTGGGAGGCAAACTTCTTACCACATAGCCACGCCTGTGTGTTTATACATATTTTACTTGTGTGTGGGGTGGAGATGAGTGAGTGAGTGAGTGTGTGAGACAGAGAGAGAGAGAGAGAGAGAGAGAGAGAGAGAGAGTATGTGCAAGCACTCTGTTTTTGTTGTTGGCAAATACAAAATATTTATAGTTGGCTGAAATTTCATATTTGTTGCAGTTTTTACTTTTCTTCTAGTGAAACTCAGTTCTTGATATCAGTGATACTTACGTTGGCTTGGTAAGAGCTTTCAGGATTACTTTAGGAAGTAAATTAGAAACTGCCACAAATATAAAATTTCAACCAACAAGAAAAATTTTTTTTATTAGTGAATAGAACAGAGATACACACACATATGTGCGCATATGCGCACATACACACACACACATGTATTATATAATGCATTAAATATATCTTTTTTAGTATAGTGATATGTCATAATATCTTATTGTATTTATATATATATGTATATGCATGTATGTGCCTTTATATATATATATATATACATACATACATACATACATATAT
>NC_068983.1:104067983-104068390 GCF_001194135.2 Octopus bimaculoides
AGATAGATAGATAGATAGATAGATAGAGAGATAGATAGTCATATATATGCATAGTTATTCATTCATTTTTTTATAAATCTGTATATATGTATGTATACTCATATACACACACACATCGTCATCAACACCACCACCATCATCATTACCATCTTTTAACATCCACTTTTCAATGCTTGCATGGGTCAAACAGAATTTGTTGAGGCAGATTTTCTACAGCCGTCATCAACCCTCACATATTTCCAAGAGAAAACATTATTTCTCCATGTGCAGACATTTTTTAAGATTGGAAATGAATGACCATTACTTGTATGATGGTAACTGTCATGTGATATCAAGATATGAGAACACGCCTCCATACATATACATACACACCCATATATATATATATATATATATATATATATATA
>NC_068983.1:104068400-104068677 GCF_001194135.2 Octopus bimaculoides
ATATATATATATATATATATATATATATATATGGATATGTGTGTGTGTGTCTTTTCTCTTGTCTTTTATTATCTTTTACTTGTTTCAGTTATTAAACTGTGCCCATGCTGAAGCACTGCCTTGAATTTTTAGTTGAATAAATTGATCCCATCGGTACCTTTTGACAAACTGCTAGGTTATGGGGATGCAAACTCACCAACATCAGTTGTCAAGCAGTAATGAGGGGACAAACACAGACAAAACGACACACACATAGATATAAATATATATATATATA
>NC_068983.1:104070655-104071071 GCF_001194135.2 Octopus bimaculoides
ACTCCACCCATGCCTTCCCCACCTCCCAACACCCTCACATCACACCAAGCACACACTACAACTGACCAACTCCTTTCTCCCCTCCCCATTTTCACACATGCATATGTCAAGATCACCAGCATTCTCTCTCTCTCGCACACACACACACAGCTCCTTGTCTTCGATCACCGTTCTTTCTCCCTCTTTGTTATCTCCCCCTTTTCTTAGCTCTCCTGTGTAAACTTTCTAACTTCCGGTCAACAGAAGCCATGACAGTAGTCATGATAGATCGTTGACCAAACACCATTCGATTTTTTTTCTCCGTGTTTTTCTCCTTGTTTTCTCCGTATTCTTTCTGTTGAAGAGCGTAGCTCGAAACGTTAAAGACTTTCCGTATTCCCGAGCGTCATACTAATACATCCTTTTGTTGTTTACAC
>NC_068983.1:104071081-104077452 GCF_001194135.2 Octopus bimaculoides
TATATATATATATATATATTAGGTTGTCTGGAAAGTTCTGAGCATTATTTTAATTTGCAAAAAGGGATATAAATAATTGACCTCTCAATAAATTTTATTCAATGAAATAATTTCCATAACTATAAATGACCTTTGCCCATCTATCAGGCAACTGAAATATTCCATCAGCATAAAATTTGACTAGTTTTGAAGAAAAAAGTTATCTAGATACATTTTGACTCCATCTAGATTGTTAAATGTTTTCTCTTGCAATGAGTTCTGTAGAGATAAAAAGGTGGTAGCCGGATGGCACAATATCAAGAGAATATGGTGGATGGGCTAAGAGATCCCAGCCAAGTTCATGTAACTTTGTTCAGGTAGCAATAAGACACATGTGGTCAGGAATTGTCTTGTTGGAAGATTACCTCTTTCCTGTTGGCAATCTCTGGCCCCAATTCTTTGATTTTTTTGGTTCAAATTAGCCAGCTGACAACAGTACACATCAGAATTAATGGTCTAGTTTTGTGGGAGTAGCTCATAATACATAATGCCTTTATGATCCCACTAAACACAAAGCATAGCTTTTTTGGCACATTCATCTTTGGTTGCTGTTGTAGGGGATCTTTATGCAAACTCCAGAACCTTTTTCACCCTACTTTTTTGTACACAATCTGTTTCTCATCTCCAGTCACAAGTTTGTTTCAAAAAAAGCTATGCTTTCATTCCGTTTCAAAAGCATATCACAAACAGAATACCGATCCAAGCAATTCTTTCCTGAGAGTTTGTGAAGAACCCATACATTATAGCGAGAAATGTATCCTAGCTTCACTAGGTGTTCACGAGCCATACTTTTAGAAACTTCCAGCTCCTCTGCAAGTTCTCTAGTTGTGATATTTGAGTTTTCTTCAATTTTTGCCTTCAAAACATTTTCATCCAATTTTGAAGGTCTTCAACTGTGATTGTCATCTTCCAAGCTAAACTCTTCAGTTTTAAATTTTGCAAACCGCCTTCAAACGGTTGATCCATCTAGAGCATCATTACCATAAACTTTACAAATGTTTTTAGAAAAACATTACAACATGAATATGAAATTTTTGGCTATCCATTTCAAATGTTAATAAAGGGTAACCAGAATGAAAGATAAATCTAGTTTCTGTCAAAAACAAAGAAGAGATGCACTACCACTTCAAGCAACAGCAAAGTTTTAACTGTGTCACGTTAAAACATTAAATGATTTAGCTTAAAAACACTCAGAATTTTCCAGACAACCTAACATATATATATATGAAATGGGCTTCTGACAGTTTCCATCTGTCTAATCCACTCACAAAGCTTTGTCAGCCCAAAACTATAGTAGAAAACACTTACCTAAGGTGTCATACAGTAGGACTAAACCCAGAACCATGTGGTTGGGAAGCAAGCTTCTTAACCATACAGCAATGCCATTCTTTTCATGTGCATATGTACATATATATACATATACACATGTATTGATATCATGTTTATGTGTATATATATATATATATATATATATATATATATATATATATATATATATATATATATATATATATACACATACACATGTGTATGTGCATGTGTGTGTAAAGGTTTGACTGAACAAACAGGAGAATTAAAATTCAGTACATGAGTATATACATATAAAAGCTTATTGAGAATGAATAAATAAGTTCTTGTTTGGATACTCACTATTTTGCATGCACCTCAGGAACTATTATCAGTATGGTGGACACCAACATGCATCAATAAATAATTTGTTTAGTGATTTCTATAAACAAGACTCCATACTATTGTTAGATTCATTGCTTAGGTGGTGGGGGTTAGCTTTGACTGAGGAGACAAACAGTACATGGTGTGTTCAAAAAGCATCTAACCTTTAGGCATAAAAAAAAACAATTTTGTACATTTCACAAATTTTATTTAATCACCTTCAAAATACTTCCCTTGGAAGTTCACACATTTCTCTTAGTGGTTCTGCCAATGCCAGTAATGCTTTTGGAACACATTTTCTTGAATGCTATGGACTTCCACTGTTGTTTTTCTCATTATTTCCCCTCACGTAACTCAAATCACTTCCCTTTCAGTGTTGTTTTCAGATTGGAGAAGGACCAGAGGTCAGAAGTCACATGGTACCAAGTCAGAGGAGTAGGGAGCCCACCAAACAAATAGTGCATTATTCTTGAACATAAATGCTTGGATTACGAGGTGCATTCAAAGGCTTCACTCATTTTGCTGACACTTTCTGCTTGCACAAATCCTCCATTAAAATGGAATGCACTCTCCTGTGCTTATTCCCACTTCGTGAGTAATTTCCTGGATTGTTACACAATGGTCTTCTATGACTATTCACCAAACCTTCTCAATTGGCTCATTGTTTCAGTTTGTGGATGGCTTGCCTGAGTATTCTTCACTCTCTACTGAAATGCCACCATGTTTGAAGTATTTGTACTACTCCTTAACCTGAGTTTTGCTCATGGCATCATTACCAAAAGTCTGCTGAATTTTCTGGATGGTTTGAACTTGAGTATCACCAAGCTTTTGGCAAAACCTGATGCAGTCTCTGCTTGATGCATTCGGTCATTTTGCTTGTGTGTGTGTGTGTGTGTGTGTGTGTGTGTGTGTGTGTGTGTGTGTGTGTGTGTGTGTGTGTATCAACAGGTATAGATGACAATGTGCGTAACATTTATAATCGATACATGCATATACTGAACAATGCTAGATGAAATAGTTTGTCTCGGAGAAACCTCTCTTAAGGGACTTTGCTTGTTACAAGCACATCATGCTCAGAATGACATCAGTCAGTATTCAGACACCTGAGTTTCAACTTTATTTAGTCTCTTCAGTGACAAACATCCCTAGTCATTCTGGGCTAAGTCAGAACTTTTATTCCAGTATAGAAATCAGCAAAAACGTTCACTGATTTGTGTGGAAGCTAGCCAGGCTCAATTTAAATCAATATAGGCATTTGAAAAAAGCATTAGATTAAAAATGTACACCATTTATAATGTATATGCAAATGTAGATCAATGTTGCCTATAATAATAACTTATTCAAAATGACAATCATTGCATAGAATGTGTGAGTCTCATCCTTTATGTCTAGAGAAGAATAAAGTATTCAATAAATAGAGCTTGATAAAACAAGTTCCAAAGTACTGGGGTGGATATAATTGACTAAAAAACACTAGTATTGTCATAGCTCAGAGGCTGAAACCAGTAAAAGAAAAGAAAAGTCAAATAGATATTCAAATACAAAGCAACAAGGTCTGTTCTCTTTTTTCGCTCTTGTTGCTCTCTATCATTAGATGATAAGTGACAGAGGCCTTGGAAGCAAAGGAAGAGTTGTTCAGCCTTGTTGTTCATGGATACCAAAAGCACATGTATTATTTAATCATGTCAGTTGTATTACATTTCTGGTAATAACATCTATCAATTCCCTTCCTGGGTTTGCTTTAGTCAATTTATAAAGTAAAGATAGCAAATTGGCTGAGTTGTTAAAGAACCGGATGAAATGCTTTGCAGTGTTTATTCCAGCTCCTTACATTCTGATTTCAAATCCCACTGAGGTCAACTTTGCTTTTCATCCTCTCAGTTTTGATAAATAAAGTACCAGTTTACTACCATAAACTGGTACAATTCCTAAAAATATCAGATGGGATGCCTTGTGGTATTTGCTCTACTTTTTTGTGTTCTGAGTTCAAGTCCTACCATGGCCTATTTAGGTGAAAGACTTAATCTGTCATAGTTTAACATCATCTTCTAACCCTTGAGTACTTTTAGTAGAGTCCACTCTGTTGCAAGCATACAGACCGGGTTTCTGACTTGGCAATACTTTTTTCCCTCCCTACCTATGTCCTAATAATCTTTTTTCCCTCCCTACCTATGTCCAGTTCTCTAACAATTCAGCCAAGTTGCTATCTTTACTTTATAAATTGACTAAAGCAGACCCAGGAAGGGAATTGATAGATGTTATTACCAGAAATGTAATACAACTGACATAATTAATAATACATGTGCTTTTGGTATCCATGAACAACAAGGCTGAATATCTCTCCCTTTGCTTCCAAGGCTTCGAAGCAATGAGTGCTGTTGCTTCTTTCCAGCTAAGTGATCAAAATAATGTTTTTTGTTGTTTTTTTTTTTGTTCTTTTTTGCTGGAATCAGAGCAAGGTCCTGCAAGTGAGAGATGTAAATGTTCTATAACAAAATAAATAAAGTAAAATAGCTCAAAGTAGGGTCCTAGTAAACAAAACTCAAGTTCTAGTTTGAGCTATTTTCATCATCATCATCATCATCATGAAAATAGCTCAAACTAGAAATTGAGTTTTGTTTACTAGGACCTTACGTGTCAAATGTAAATAAGTGAATAAACAAATAAACAAAACTGTATGAAATAGAAAGGCAATTGCTAATAAGTTTTCAAGATGTTTGCAAAATAAATATCATTTGTATATTCCTGTCAAATTTATGCTGACAATAAACTTTAGTACGAAACATTTCTGTTTTAATCAAATCAAGTTTCTATTTAATAGCGCAAACTGAGAAATTGTTTTTCAATCAAATGACCCCATAGGGATATTAAACTGAATTCATACAGAAACAGAAGACGTCTGAACTGAATTTCTGAAATCAATTAAATATCAGGAGCTTTAGTTGTTGGGTTTTTGCACTGAAATAGCAGTAAAATAATAGTCAGAGATCAGAAAAATTATTACCTTTATAAATAAGACAATAGTAATACTATGACATATAAAAATAATAATAATAATAATGATAAGGGTATTTTTTTCCAACAATCTAATATGTTGCACATATATGAAATAATAACAACAATAATAATAAGTAATTCAATAAACTTTATAATTTGCTTAGAGTATTATGTTCTTTTTCTCAATATTGACAAAGAAAAAAGGGAATGCTTTCCATCCATTTTTTTCCATTTTAGCATGGGTGGGATAATTTAAAAAAAAAAAAGTAAGTTGGACATTTTCAATCTGTTAAAATAATTATTCATACAGCTCTTACCACCAACCACTCAACTGCAAGCCCAATGAGTGAGCCCCTATATTGTCATTTAATCTGCCAGACAGAAAGTAACCAGATCTCCTTGAAATTACTACCTGCTATATATACTTTGTGTGTGTGTATGTGTGTGCGCGTGCATGTGCATGTGTGTGTGTGTGCATGCTTGTGTGTATGCATGTATGTTTGTGTGTACATGCACATGCATGTATATGCATTTGTATGCATATGTATATATTTGTATACATATGTATATACATACATATATGTATGTATGTAAGTATATGTACGTACATCTTGTGGGTACAGTTAAATGCATGGCTACTGTTGTATGAGTTAGGGCTCCACATGCAGTCAGCTTCCCATATAGTGATTAGTCAACCACTGTATGTAGCAGTGTTATGAGCTATGATATTAGATCTCTGTAACAGAACGCAATAAAATGTTTCCCTGACGATCTATTGCAGTTAGGCATCCAAATGCACTTGGAGCATCCAGTGCTGAGTTGCAGCATCGCCCCACATCTTTCTATCTCACTTAACTTTTGAAAATCAGAAAAATCTGTGAAACCAGCTACACCTTTAAAAATAAATCTTCTAAAAGACTCCCAGTGCATTTTCAACTTCTTTTTCCTATATTTCTACCACTGTGGAATAGAATACCTTTCTTTCGTTTATATAGAGGGTGGGCCATAATGATGGGACAGTTACATAATACATCTATGTGGTACTCTATGTCATTTTAATAAACCAAGATATTAGCATTTAAAATGTATCCCATCATTATGGTCCACCCTGGATATGTTTATATATATATATATATATCGCTTCAATATACCACGACGTCTAAAAAACTTTTGAACTTTTCCACTTTTGTAAACCTCCTTTATCATCCTTTTTTACCTTACTTTCCTTCACCTACCGTCTCTTCGTACTCTGGATGTTCCTAATCTGTCTTCTCTAATCTGCACCTATTACTTTGTATCCTTCTCCCTCCCTTTCTTTTCTCCTCTCGTTTCCTCTCTCCCTGTCACCCCATTTTCTCCCTATTGTTCCATCTTCCTTTTTGCTTTGTTTTTTTCTCCCACCTCGCATATATTTTCTTCTCACAACCCCTTTTTCGTTTTTTCTCCTCATGCCTTTATTTTTTCCCCCATACCTGTTAAAAAAGTTTTTTTTCCTTTTTTTCTTTTTTTTCCTTTTTTCCACGTCCAATTTTCTCATCACGCTTGTTTTTTTCCACCACACCTTTTGTAATTCTCCTTCCCACGTCTAATTTTCTTTTCTCTCTCGTTCCATCATGCCTGACTACAAATCTTTCCAACTCACTCTCCACAACCGCCTAAAACTA